>NC_052506.1:36221291-36527136 GCF_014356525.2 Nilaparvata lugens
GATTTATAGTTATTGTGAGCAATATCATATTTTCTATTTTCTCTCGTATACTATTCAGTTAACTCCGTGCTGGGCATGTTTACTATCCCATTCTACTTTTCTATTACTGCTCTCTCATATTATGGACTCTGTTGTTGGTTCCCGTATCCCTTGTTTAACCTGACCACATTTGTACAATTCCATTATATTGGCTAACCGAAGCGAAGTGACAGTAGTAGAGAATATGATGAGGGAACTGTAGATAGATAATTTCATTGATAATTATCCATTTATTGATCCAATTATACAAAATTATTCATTAAAATAAGAGGTGTGAGAATAGAATGTGGAAGATTAATTAAAATAAGAGGGTGTGAGAATATAATGTGGAAGAGTAATCTAAGAACTTATAATGGAAAAAAAACATGTTCATCAGGAAAGATTTTACAAATGAAGTTTTTTTTTTTGCTGGTGTAATGTGGTGGCTCAACTTCATACCATTACTCCGATTTCCGAATGAGTTTCAATTCTATCTCCAACTATTAATGAAACAAATGTTTCACGGGTTCTGGACTGGACAGTTATCAATTCAATGTTGTTGGCTACAGTAGTACGAAAAGTTTGTTGCTCACTTAACAAATCTTGTTGAGTTCAGGAGTAGTTGATAGCACTATTGGACTATAATATGATATCCCAGTTTCATTTCAGAATTGTTGACAAGGCAGTTTTGTTACCAATAGCGGAATAGCGGGAAAGTTCGTCTGAAATCAGTCTGTCAAAATGTGAAGGTTTTCAGAGAAAAACTACTCAAAATAATTTCATTTTTTTTAATTATGCTCAATTCGAGAATTAAACTGAATAACTTTTAAATTGAATATGAATATAAAGTTTTTCTTCCAATGAACCTTAGTATGGGAACATTAATGTATTTATGTATTGAGCACTCTCGATGTATTTAGTTACTATCAACATTACAACCTACTCTTGATTTCTCTTTATAAATCCTGATTTCGAAAGTAAAATGTTGGATCAAACTCTCCAACGAGAAACATACACGATATTATGTTTTGAAAACAGACTTACTAGTCAAGTGCGTAGAGAACTCTTCTAGTGTCTAAGAGAATCCATATTCCAAACAAGATGCTTCTAAAAACCAACATCATGGATTAAGTACCTTATTCAATCAGCTATTGTTTGAAGTAAACAATAAACTGATTGGTTCGCATCTTAGGGGCGCAAACTCCTGGCCTGGATACAAAGCGTCGTGATGTAAGCGCCATATCTGAGCTGCTGAGCTGTAGGTCGGGTGATGTAGTGCGACGCTCGGTGTATGGAGGCGAGATGGCGAATAATGGAGGATAAAGGAGATAAGATTAATTACAGTCTCTCAGCTTCTCTCGTGCAAGCTCAACACAAGCTGCTCGGTGTCTCGATCTCAAACCTCAGCGCGGTGACATGGCACTATTTCAGAGTGCTGAACCCACATTTCTGACCACCAATAATGTGGGCATCCTCTATAAGAGAATTTAGGTGCTTCACATTACAGTGTCACTGCTTCTCTCAGAGTAAATTCACACTCAGGTAGAATCAAGAACACTTCCCTGGATGTGAATGATTTGGAGAATTGCTTTCGACATGTTTTCATTTTCATTTTTCCAAAGTTTCTGAGAAGTAAGGTTGAAGATTTGTTCCAGCATTTTATATTTTTGAAGCTTTGAGGTTGATAAAGATAAGGAAGCACATATCAAATTATTGATTTCTCGAATTAATATTCAAGTGCTCTTCTATATTTAAAACACTAGATTTTTAATGTAATGAAGTCTACGAAGAGATTAGAATTCAGTTAATTTCGTATAACGTTCAGTGTTATGAAAGCATTCGCAACCTGCAATTTTCATCAGCTCCTGTGATTAAATGCCTTGAATGATCATGGAAATCATCATTTATGAATTATTCCTATTGAAAATCATTACAGTGAATCTCCACTCTAGACCTAGTTAAAGTAATTGGGTTGCCATAATAATTTATTCATTGGAACCCGATAGATTTCTAGAGACTTGTGACATAAAATTCCACCACACTCAATGGTATTTTGATAATTAATTCAAAATTGAATCGTAATATCTGTCATTAAACCACAGCACAAAATAATAGAAAATCAATTCAATCAAAAACGTGACTGTAATTTTGTACATGGTGCTTTATTATTTCCTCATAAATATCTCATACATGCAATGATTGATGGATGATTTTACTGAATGAATAATTTCATTGATTGAAGTTGATTTGAAAACTTCCAAAGCACCCACCATATTCGATCATTATTCCTTGTTAGCAAATTGAAGGATGTTAAGAAAGGATTTTAAAAGTTCATGATTTTACAAGCAACTGCTGGGATCCAGCCGTAGAATCAGAGTACATTATTTGAGAGGATTATATTGTTGATTCTCTCCTGTGTTAATAAGTAGTGACGAAATTGAAAATTTATTAATTGAACATATTTTTTAAATTATTGATTCAGTAGAGTATTGCGTATAGTGAATCCTAAAGCTACTACCATAGAAAAAAGATCGCATAAGAAGATATTCCATGGTATAGGTCGTTTATGTTCCAAAGTTCACTGTTAACTCAAGCCAATTGTCGTATTAGTTCTTTTTCGTAGAGCTATATGACGCTGGTAATCTCTCATTGTGCCGTTCTTACATTCTCACCCGGGCAAAACAGTAATAAAAAATCTGGTGTGGCGCACTCACACAACTTTCCTTGCCGTTATGAAAATTGATCAACGATCAAAGATCTAAGCCAGCTGGTGACAGGACAATAACGCTGCAGACACACGAAGTCTGCTATATCTTCATAGTGAATGATTTAATAGAATCAACAGTTGCCAACAGTTTGCAATTTAATAATCTTATTTTCGATTTTAGGTGAAAATGTTACTGAACATTAATTGTAGAGATTTTCATGCTCAATCTTTTCCACTTGAATTTTTCTGTTTAAACTGCATCTGAAGCCTAATAATTGGGAATCTAAAATCAAACTTTGCTTAGATGGGGTGCAGCTCCTGAAATTTTCACAGATATGGGACTTGTGGTAGTTGATAGAGCTTATCAATGACTATTTTAGGTATGAATTTGATCAAAATCGTTGGAGCCGTTTTCGAGAAAATCGCGAAAAATCCCTGTTTTTGACAACATTTCCGCCATTTTAGCCGCAATCTTGAATTGCATTTGATCGAAATTGTTCGTGTCGGATCTTATAGTGTAAGGATCTTAAGTTCCAAATTTCAAGTTATTCCGTTAATTGGGAGATGAGATATCGTGTACAGAGACGAACACACACTCATACACACACACACACACACACACACACACACACACACACACACACACACACACACACACACACACACACACACACACACACACACACACACACACACACACACACACACACACACACACACACACACACACACACACACACACACACACACACACACACACACACACATACAGACCAATACCCAAAAACCACTTTTTTGGACTCAGGGGACCTTGAAACGTATAGAAATTTAGAAATTGGGGTACCTTAATTTTTTTCGGAAAGCAATACTTTCCTTACCTATGGTAATAGGGCAAGGAAAGTAAAAACAAAAACAATAGTTGACAGTAATCGGCTTGGGTTGACAAAAAAGTCGGCTTGAAATAATTTGGAACATGTACGACCTACACCATGGGATATCTACTCATTCTATCTCTTCTCTATGCTACTACTCTCTACCCTTCATGTTTTCAGCATGGGCACAATAAGTAACAACGTACTATGAGGTGGCAAGTATCACGCAGTAGTCCTGTTCGGCTACAAAGAATTGATGACATCCCTTTAATGTATGGAGGGTATTCCTTTTCTCGCTCAAGTCGATTTGGCCAAATGAGGGACGGAGACTCTTGAAAGGGTGTCCCTCCTCCGCTTTGTGCCAGGTTCAATGGCTCTGAAGGGCGGATAAAGTGTTACTTTTGTTCTCCAAAAGGCAATCTAACAATGATTGATGCCTTTTCGCGTGTCCTTTCTTACCCACAGGAAGCTGGGCCTTGGTCGGCGGCACGTAGGGATGTATGAGTGTGCATCACCCTGTAAGATCTCGATCGCCCGTGTCTTCCTCAACCCCTGATACAAATTCAATCTCGATCATATACAAAAGCCATTCCATGTCAAAACCATGTCCTGTGTCACCCCACCCCCCTCCAACGGAACCACCCTCATCCTCCTGCTAAAAGAATGTCCCCTTTTCATAACGTGACCAGATATGTGATGTTACATTTATCGGAGACATTATTGCATTTCCGATAAAACTTTTACCTCCCCTTCCCAATATTGTTGATATTTATCTTGGTTACTTATTACGTAAACCCTTGACATTTACTACGATATCCCCTAACCCTTTCCCGATATATTCGTTCATAATCAACCTCAGGAATCCTTGTAGAATGGAAAAATATGGGTTGGTTAGATTTTCATGGAATCTGCTTCATTCATTATTTCCTTCTATGTAAAATGTTGGAATATATCGGAAATTCCTTTTTGATTCTTGAGAAAAATTAAATTCTTCAAATATCACTGTGGTTCTACTTTTCGCTTTGTATCATTATGATGAAACTTGAGAGATTGATTCAGGTTCCGATGTTGGAATGCAGATCAGTTCCTCCACTGTTATTGTGACCTAATGAAACAGTGACATTGAATCCCACGTAACGTCATATTATTTTCAATTCATGAACCAGTTATGAAATCGGTTTGTTGTATCGATAGTTGTTTATATAGATGTATCACATCAAATCATAACTTTGCAATGTATAGAAGATGGAGAAAATAATCTATTGCTGCATAATCCAAATTTTTATCAGTTAATGAATCCATCTTTGATTATTTTGATGATTTTTTCAAAATTTTCTTTGATACCCAATGATCTTTCTCTCTTCACGTTTCTAAATCCCATGCAGTAGTAGTACAATAGAATGAATACAGTCCGATGTACTTTTTCTATTCCAAAATAAGTAGTGAATACTGCGGGTCGTATTTATAAACGATTTTCTTAGCGTACGTATCTAGCAAGGTTTCGCTACTAACAACCAATAACAAGAATCTATTAAAATCTCCAGGCTGTTGTTGACAAGATAAATAAACTTCTTTTGGCAAATTTCGTTCTTGGGAATCAATAAATTAAATGCAACAATATTATTGCTAGAGTTACTGTATCACTTTTACAAGATAGTGTGAAAATGCCTTGAGAACCATGGATTGTAAATGTAGAGAATTAAAATATCACTAAATGTAAAGAATTGTCATATTCTTCAAGTAAAGCTTACACAGTATACGACTTCCCCACTTTTTTGTAATATTATTAACTCTACCCAAAAAATATGAGCTTTAAAAAAGGTGGGTTATTGAAATCGTCTGATGAGGCCACGTCTGTTTGTGATGAGTGGGAACGAGTTTTTTGTGCGAAAACGTGCCTGCTATTTTCCGACTAGAAAAAGACAGAAAGGGTGTGTGGTGAGAGACAGACTGTAGATGGGAGGAGAAGGAAATTCGTGCGTAGTGCGTAGTGCGTTGTTTGCAGCGGGGTTAGCAGACATTACAGGTAGGCTTGTAATGAGGGGACCAACCCAGCCAACAGTTCTTCTTTGTTTCCGACGTGATTAGCTGACGACCCGAAGTTCTTTGCTGGTTCTTCTCTCTTCAACTCCATCCAGTTTTCCAGCTTCAGGTCCTCCAGTTATGGTTATCTCTTTGTCATCTTAATTCCTGGCGAATCCTATCCGTTCGACCTCTTCCCGGGTGGAAAATCCCTTAGCGATTTATCCATCCATGGATGATACCCTGCAACCCTTCTTTCCTGGAAATCTTCACAGCTAATTCACTCTTGATCCCTATCTATTACCTCTTTATTTGTGTCCGAGAATTAATTCGGTGTTTTCAATTAATTGGAGAGTTTACATGGAGAATTTGTTGAATTATTCACTATACTCGCATTGAAACTATATTTGGACAAATATACCTGTTTCTATATACAAAATAATTTGTATCTCTTCATACAAGCACATATGGCTGGATATCCTATTATATCAAGGAAGCAATTTCTGTTTATATTTATTTATTTATGTATTTGAGTATTTATTTAAGTATTTATTCATGTCCAACGGATCTCGAAAACGGCTCTAACGATTCTGATGAAATAAGGTTCTTGATAAGAATTCTATCGCACATGGTCTCATTCCTGGGAAAATTCGCTGAAGGACATGAAAAGGATAATTATTATTCATCCTTGAAAAAACAGCTGAGATTTTCGTCGTCTGTCGGTAATGGAAGATGCGAGTGCGTGTGTGGGAGTGAGACAGAATTATATTCAGCTGTTGAACTCTTGGAATCAATCAGCTTATCTCACGAGAAATATTATCTGGTAAGAAATTTTAATCGACTTGATCAAGATATTTGATTTGTTGACAAGACCAACGATATGATTTTATTCAAGATCCATTATTTTTCTATTTATATTAATAAATATTGTATCAAACATAGTATATAATTCTAAATTAAAGTATATCAAAATTTTCAAAGTTAATCATCATTTCACAGTTTTCAAGTGATTAGTGAGTGTTATTCAATTTGGTTTGTAAACAATCTAAATTTGAAATTTTCTGTTTTCAAATGTTTCGACTGGGAATTCGACTTGAATTCGAGAATTCAAGTGTATGGAACATAACCTACTTTTTGTATTATTTATAGTGTATTAATCAAAATTCGTGGAAGAAACAGTTTTGGGCTGTGCCTGTTAGTCATTCCCCAATGATTTTAAAGAATTGTGTTCTGTCTATCAATAAATAAGTATAAACTATGCTTTTATGCTTCCATGTTTTTGTACTCTGGAGCGAAGCTCGGTGCCCCGATATTTATAATCAATTTGACAAAACAGTCTATGCAGATTTGTGAATTTGAATATAATCCAGCCATACGAGTTTGCATGGTAGATAAAAATGCCACACAATTTACGAAACGGATATTTTGTACAAGTCTCAACTTGTTTTACTCAGATTAAAGCTGAATCTGAGTTTATTTCCACCCTAAGGCTGGTTACACACCGATTAGTCAAGACAAGACTAATCACGTTTAGTCACAATACTTCACATAGTTGCTTATGGAGTCATGTCTAATTGTAATGACTAATCAGTGTGAGTTGCGTCACAAGCAGCAATGTAGAGTATTGTGACTAAACGTGACTAGTCCTTGTCTTGACTAATCAATGTGTGACCAGCCTAAGGTTGAAATTAGCTTTTTAATTACCTTGAATCACTAGTACTCTCATCTTATTTTATTTCAAATACGACTTGTTTCGAAGATAATGCCATTATCAAGTATTCTTTCAAAAAGGATTAGCAGAAACTAGCCGTTTTTTATTTTAAGTAATATTATAAACGTATTATTGATTCTTTGTAATCAAAGATTCAAGTAACCTTATCAAAATACTTGATTGTTTGATTACCTGATATGAATGAACAAACCTCTTTTTAAATAAAAAGACAGACTAAGAAATTGTCAAAAACCACAGATTTTATTGATAGTTAGAAAACCTTTTTCTAACTAATTTATTAGATAGACTAAGTATCAATAAAATCTGTGTTTATAAATTTCTTAGTATTTTTATTTAATATGAATAATTACCACAATATCAACTTCTCAACTACACAAAAACCCCTGTTTGTTTTTCTCGATTCAAACTTCTGTACTATTTTAGTACTGTGCTCGATCAATTAAAATAAACTGTGTGAAAACATTACTCATTCCCAGACTTGTTCCTGGATATTATGAGGGATTTTTATGACACAACCAGACAATATATTCAAAATTCTATAAAGAATTCATTGCGTACAGCGTAGTTAATGTTTCGATTTTTATTTATCTGTTAATTTTCTTCGCATTATTTGTTTCAACTATACTTTATTCAAATCTCACTTTCCAGGATTGATTTCTTATAGGATACTATTTCCTGATCTCCTGGTTTTTTTCAAATTTAAAATTGCACTAATATTTCATAATAATTGCTTGTTATTAACGGCTTATCAATCACCCGCATCACGCCTAGTGATTGAGAACAATTTTGGTCATGCACCATATTTTCGCTCCATCTTTCATACTTGAAGCAAGTACCATACTAATGGCCAAGTTTGTTCTCATTATTATCACACTTTCCAAAAGTGCATTGGAAAATCTATTCTAGACCTGACTACAAGCCATGTGTAACACCGATTCCTTGTGGAATAAATCATAATGAGATCTCACACTACTAGTTTCCAAAAAGCACTACTAGTTCCACAATACTGGCTTTGATTATGGATACGTTAACGGTTCTTGGGAAGTACTGTCATGGAAAAACACCAATTTGTCTGGACATCGTACAGAAGATTTCAGATGTCTCGTCACCTGTGAAAAGCAACCTTTTATCAGTTATGATAGACAGTTATGAATAGAACGGAGCAATATATATGACATAAGTAATGAAGAGTTATGTCAGTTGTCGAAACATACATCAGTCGGCGTGTTGGCTTGATGAAGCCAAGAGGTCAGCGACTGATTTAGGACAAACATCTCTTCTCCCTCTCTCAATCTCCTCTATTAGTATTATTGTGGTGGGGGCGTGGATTTATATAGTTGGAGAGGATAGTGTTAGATGTATACTCTTCCATCAGCGACCGGTAGAAGAGCAATGCTATTGTGGAAAGTGAATGTGTAGGGAGTGACAGCGTAAAATCAGATGAATCTTTTCGCGTGCAGGTCACTACGAGTACAAAGTTCACGACTATAAATAGATATCGTGCACGCGTTTGCCCTTTCACTCCCTCTATCACTCTACCTCTTCCTCTCTCAGCTGTTCTATTCCTTCTCCTGCTCCTTCTGTTTTATTCAGTGGTCTTGAGTGCCCGCAATCTATCATGATTCATTTAACAACAGAAACGCCCTTGTCACGTTCGCAACCTATATATGGGATTTTTTCTTGTCTGGTGATTCAGATCGTGGATTCTTGGATGATTGCATTATATACTGAAGAAAAAATTTGCCTGGTGTTTTGTTTACTCTCGAAACGATGGATTTAGGTATACTGTCTACTGTAACATATCGCCACGCTACACTGATTTAGCTTACGAGCAATGAGGCTCAGTAGGCTATTTAATACTATTTTATTGTCTTCCAAATATTATAAATTTCAAATCAGTTACGAAAAATAATATTATTGAATGAATGAAGTTCATGTTCATGAATCTTAGCATGATTGTCATGATTCCGTTTTTCATATGATTTGAATTACTTCTTATTGTTACATGTTGATCCCATTATCATTTCATAGTTAATTACTGTAATCGTAAATGAATGATTATTTGTTGTAATGAATTGGTATTGAAAACTGCGATTGAATGATCAGGGAAACTTGGAGAGCATTTGATAGAGTGCAGCAAATACGTCAGATATCACATTCATTAGATGCTGTAGTAAGGGATTATATTAACGTGTAGTAAAAGTGTATTCTGCAAAAGTATGCAGTTCAGACTTGAAGAAATCTTGGAACGGGATATTAACTGAATTATCCTGGAGGTTTTTTTCAACTACGTATCTGATGATAGTCTAGAATTCGAACATTCAAACGCTATCAAAACAAAGCAATCTAGGATATTGCTCCTTAAGTTCAACCTTTCGGGTAGTAGCAGGATAATTTATTTCATACCCCGTTCCAAGATTACTTCAAGTCTGAATTGTATACAGGGTGGGTGAAAAGTCCGAGAACGGCTTAATATCTCATACACAAAGGTTATTTGATGGTGGGTGCCATCAAATCTGGTCCGCCATTTTGGATCAGCCATATTGAATGCAACTTTATTTTTTTAAATGAGAAGGTTGTCATGCGATGCATGATTTCGATACGAAATTTCAAGAAAAACTTAATGGTGAAAACCACATATCAATATCTCAAACCGTTCAGAAGATATTCACATTATTAATCAAAGCACCTCTCTTTAGAAAATTAGCTATACTTCCATTGAAAAATTTATATGTCTTCAAAGTGCTCAGGAACTTCTTTGATAGAAGCGTTAATGGCAATGAGTATTTTAATTTGAAAAACAATAATTTGAGAAATAAATACGAAGCTTGTATACCTAAACCAAATAAAGGTCACTTCATGAAATTTTTTTCTTATTTGTCTCCAAAGTTCTACAACCTGCTGCCCTTGGAGATAAGGCAGTGCAAGATACGATCAAGGTTTTTGAGAGATGTCAAGAGATTTGTAATGGAATGTGAGAATAAAGATACTTTTTTTAGAATTCTCATGTAGACTTGTATATCATAATATTGTACAATATACTTCAAAGCTAAAATTGATAAATCATCGATACTGTTATGTAATATGTGTCACTTCATATGCGACTGTCGGCCTCAGTAACTACATTTTAGCGCTATAGTTTTGTAATCAATTTTATATCACCATCTCAAACAGGTTTAGTACCTCTAGATGCAATACTCAATTGGCATTGCATTTTATTTTGTAATAGTATTTTCTCATGTTGTAAAATTTGTATTGCTTTTATTATGTATTTCTAAGATGTTGTAATACTTTTTTCTCGCTTTTCTGCTTTGAATAGTATTGATTAATCATGTGAATATCTTCTGAACGGTTTGAGATATCGATATGCGGTTTTCGCCATTAAGTTCTTCTTGAAATTTCGTATCGAAATCATGCATCGCATGACCACCTTCCCATTTAAAAAAAAGTTGCATTCAATTTGGCGGATCCAAGATGGCGGACCAGATTTTTGAAGTCATAGTAAAGTAGTATTTTCAATTTGAGTAGAATCCCAATCACACCCACCATCAAATTACCTTCGTGTATGAGATATTAAGCCGTTCTTGGAATTTTCGTATAATAATTCCCATAATCACAGTCTTGTTCACAACAGCTACATAGAAAACAAAAAAAAAAATCAAATAGAGAATCTAGGTTAGTAGTGTTATGAAATTGATATTTGATTGAGATATCAAATCATGAATGGCTGCACATTATGAGGAGTCAAGTTGTGATAATGCCGTTAGCAGAACACGTTATTCTGAGATGAGTGGATGAGTGCATTGGTTGCCTCACACAAACGAAGCCACCGGCTGTGAGAGAAGCATCGCTGTAGACGTCCCACGACGAACCTCCTATCAACTGTTTTATCCTTTCCTAATCCATTTCCCCTTACTTTCTTTTCTTTTTCTCGTTCACCATCTTCTCATCTTCCTTCACCTCCTCCTACTCCTCCAACTCCTCATCCTCCACCCTTCCCTCATCCTATTCTTACTCCTCTTCCTCCTTTTCTTCTTCTTTTTCGTTTTTTGCAATGCTTGTTTGGTACTTCTATTTCCGATCGCATAATTCGTTGCTATGCCCGGCACGAGCGTCACTTTCAAGTCAGCGCCGACTGGTTTTTAGTTGAGTTGATTTTTGACCTGCCACAACATGTCGTTTGCAGTCGGTGTGCGAGGAGTTGGGAAACTTCCTTGGAGTTGGTTGAATGTTGAACGGGACAAGTAACGTGTATACGTTTTGAAATAATAATTGTGAAGGAGAATGTGAATAAGTCAATAAAAATTCGATATGAGTGGAATGGTATTATTCCTCTGTCATATTGATGTTTGCCTATTGGATAATGTTAAGTGATTTTTAAAAATACTTCATGAAAAAAAAATCGATAGATATAAGTTTATAATAATTTTTCAAATAGAAAAAGTGTTAGCTGTGTTGGTGAAAGTCATTGAAATAAAAACGTGACATAATTTCTACATAGAAATTTCAGGCTACATAGGCGACATTATTAGGCATGGGACTAACAGTTATTTGTTCATCCAAGATGGTCAAGACTTGAAAGTTTTCTCTGAGGTTACGTAGGATTCCTTCTAACCTAAAATGTAATGAAATTCAATTTCTTTGGTGGAGCGTCAATATTTATTTAATGCTAAAAACTGATCATATTTACTAAATAGTCTTATCAGTTAGGTAGATTTTGTGACAATGGTGAAGTAATATGCATTGGTGAGAGTAAACATTATTTTAAATGATCATTCAATGAATCCCTAAAGCCAATCACACAAACACAGATATTTGGACGACCGATTTTTTGCCGTCCTTGCGATTTATACCATATTAAACGGAACTTGACAAACAGCATCTGTTTGAAATCATCTCTAATAGAATTCATAAGGACGGCAAAAGAATCTTACGTTCAGAAATCGATGTGTGTATAACTAACTGGCTTGAGTATACTATGAAGGACCATTAATGCATAGAGTGCCATTCTCTGACATTCATAATACGAGTACATGTACTAATATTTACATAACATTCAGAATGTAATCACCTTTTTTTGGAAAAAAATATTAATTACAAAAACTGAAGCATTGGTTTTTCTCTGTATTAAGCGATGAATGGATGTCAGCTGAATGAATGAATGAACAGTGGCTCAACAATCCAGAAATGCAAATGACATGTTGCTACCAGACAATGGACGTTTTGTTTCACAATCCCTCGGTAAAGAACCATTGATAATGTGACAGAAGGAAAATGAGCTTTTCACAATTCACAATGTGCGTGGGAAATCTTTTGAATGATTGCTCTAAATAGGTAAAAATGTATCAGTTACATACATCCGATCTCTGGGGAAAATCCACCATTTACGGATTGTATTGATAAGCATTTGTCAACTGTCATTCCAATTGAGGGAGTTCCAATGGCAGGATTAGTCGATTATTATTGTAGTTGAACCCACAAACCTGTTAATCAAATTTGGACAGGATTTCCCTGGAAACAAACACAATTTCTAGAATAGTTCTAATACTGTATTCTCCAATAAGCTTATTTTTATAGTAATTCATAATTTATTGAAATCCAGGAGATAAGTTGTTTAGCTCAAAATCTATTGTTTATGTTATTTCTCATAACAATTATGATTTTCGAGTTATAGAAATATTTTTTATAACACATTTTACTGCAATCTGGTATTACTAATACATATAGCTCACAATGAACAGTTCATATCTATCTTGATAGGGTATTTCATTCCTAAGAAGATATTTTAAAGTCATCTTCTTTTGCAACTACATTGAGCAATGCTCTTGAACGTTCTAAAAACTAATCACTCTCTTTAAGACATCTGCTTTTTCTATCACTCTATTCACGTCACACAATATCTGTTGGCTTCTCCCTTTTCCACTTCCTCAATATTGTAGAGTTGACAACGAAAGTTTTGAGCATGGGAATAAATAAATGTGTGTTCCTAGCGCGATAAAAATCGATTCCATCAGATAGATCACAATATCCTCTGAATAATAATAATAATAATAGAATTCGAATAAGCTCTTCATTTGATTATCTCCAGTTTGTATAATTCATTAATTGATGATCAATTACAGTATATTCTCATTCTGTTACAGGTAAAACTATACATGACTCACGATCGTCACTATGCAGTACCGTATATTTTTCATGTAAGTAGTATGTATTTCTTCTAGTGAGAAGACCATCTAAGTGGGTACTTACAAGTTCTCAAACATATAACAGTACTAAGATATTAAAAAAATATAGATATGTATCTCTGAATATTCTATTCCATTCAACCTCTGTGTATTTTCAAATATATATTGGTAACTAGCCGTCAGGCTCGCTTCGCTCGCCATATCCGTCTAGACCGGGGGCTCCGCCCCCTGCCACCGACTGGATCGTCCAAAAATGAGATCAGCGGGCTCGCTTCGCTCGCCTGCATTTTTCATTTGAGCATGCTTCATTCCATCAGAAAGTCAAAGCTGAGAAAGCGCAAAAAACGATGGAAAAACGCAGATTTTGGGCGTATCTTTGGCGCTATTTCAAATTCCTGCTAACACAACATTATTACACCCTAGCTTAGCTTCTCTACTAAATTTGAACACTTTCTGTTCATTTGTTCTCGATAAAGCTGTGAAAACGCTAAAAACCGCTGGAAAACGCAGATTTTGGGCGTATCTTTGGCAATTTTTCCAAATCCGTTCTTAGTGCGCCTCTAAAGGGCCAATTGAACATACCTACCAAATTTGAACGTTTTTGGTCCGGTAGATTTTTAGTACTGTGAGTGAGTGAGTCAATCAGTCAGTCAGTCAGTCAGTGAGTGCCATTTCGCTTTTATATATACTGTATATATAGATTGATAGGAATTAAAATGAGATGATTGAAAAGGATCCCATTTTACTCATTGCTTTGAGGACATTTCTATGAGTGTTCAGTTCCATGTCATAGAATCATTAAAAAGTAAAGTCTATTCAATTCAGGCAACAACAATATCAACTTTTTCTAATATTCTTAAGAGAGCCTGAGAAATATCATTACAAGCAGCCATAATGTTAGCTCATTGACCGTGAACTTGCATTTCTCCATCGCAGGAGTTGAGAAGTTCACCTAGGAGAAAATCTGATTGAGACTCAAAGTTGAAAGATTTCCACGATGGAAAAAAATTATGAAAAAGATTCGAGTTTCTTCAGCCAGTGTCACATTATTCCAAGCGGTTCCACTTTGGAAAGTAAACAGAAGCGAAGCTCGGATTTTCCGCGTAAAAAAGAAGATAAATGTGAGTGAAAGCCCCCGTCAAACCTTCAAGTGGCATCTCTCACTGTTTTCATCACTCAATCCAACCACTTTTTCACTGGTCTCTCTCCTTTGCCAATCACTTGGAGCATGGTATACTCTTCCACGTACGTGAGAAGAACACTTTTCAGGACTCTTCTCAGTGAGCTGGCTGGCTTCCAGGTGAGAGGCAAACTTTATCTGCAAGTGCAGAGTTTCGAATTCCTGCATATTTCCGTCGAATCTCCTCGCATCGGTTACAAACTTCGTCCTTAGTGGCATCCTCAAAAGTCACCAACATCGTCATCAACATCAGCATCATCATAATTATATTTATTAGCATCACGATCATCGTGATCAACAGCATCATGGTCATTACTGCCTGCCAAGAGCAAAACTTTATTCCCCCCACATTTCACCTGGCTCCAAAGTCACGGCTGCAACCGAGCTTTTGAAAGGCCTAATAAGAGGTTATGGCTTCAAAATGGACCTCTTTAGTGTCCCTGCCCCAATTTGCGATCCTCTTTTCCTTTCAATAGACTTTCATCTTGACTCAACATGGTCTTACCATAACTTCAATGTATGCTTTAAATTTAATATTGGTCAGGATATGAATCATCTGATGATTTTCATTTTTCGACTGGTATATTGACTTTTAATATTGTTATATTTTTTTTTGTCTTGGAAATTCTAATACACAGTCATGTTTGGCTTTTAATCTCTTGAACTATGTTAACCTGACACCTGTATGAGCTGGCATGGTTCTCAAGAGAGCTCGTCTGATCTTCTTTATATATTTTCTAGATAGAAAATAGTATTCAACATCAGTCAACTGCAAATTCATTGCATTTTTGAGAGTACATGTTGTATATTCTGACGTTATTTTTGTGAATAACGCTTTGCCTGGCTTGGCCGCAGTCGGTAAAGCATGAGTGCAAAAATATATAACTCTGGTTGTGGTTCTTAGAATACAACTTAGATAAAATTCTTATAAGCTCGCTCAGGAGCTCCCGCAGTTCACACTGCTCTTGGACAATTTATATAAATCTCTGGAACGTATTATTTCCAGAGATTTGATTATCAATGCAATATATTGCTGAGTAAACCAGCTTATTCTATGAAGAATAAAATCGGATGGTAACTTTCTTAATATTTCAATACTGATAATTCGATAAACAAATATGAGATTGGTCATGCATGGAAGTGGAGAATCAAATAAAGGATACACCATAAAAATTTTGATACATATATTGTACAAATAAATATCAAAGACCAAATAAATGTGGAAACATATAGAGCAACAAGCACAAACAATAAATATAAGAACAAATATATCAAAATAAAATATCACAGATTGGCTCACTACTTTTTAGCTCTTTAGCACGAAACGTTACCATGTGCTTTTAATTCATTAATATATGCATCTATGTAGCTTAGGTATCGACTTGCTGCTGCTTGTCGATTTAAAAATCTCACTGTATATCTTCTTTCCAAAAATCATGAAAATAATCAATTGACAGATCATAAATTATAAATATATTAAATCTATAGATTTCAGTATATTTCTCAATAATATATATATCTCTCAGGGCTTAAGGTTCGGCCTCTGATGGAAGTAGATAAATCAATTTATCCAGTGAACAAGAGCTACATTATATCTTTACAGATCGCTAAATAAAATCAATGATTGAGTGAGCATATGTATATTATAAGTTTAAAATTGAATATTCCTTTAATCTGTGCATCTTTGGATATATAGATTTGATACAACTCTTATCCAATAAAATATATTTTTGTACCTTTTTAAGACTTGTGCAAGTTTTATAATAATTTTTAATATTTATAACCTTTCCGACGAGCTAGCTTTTTATATATGTTTCACTCGAAGCACTGAGGGCGCCCTAACTTTATATATTTCGATAATTTATCACTCACGTGCTGAATTTTTACAAGATGTTGGCGGTGATCCGAATTTCCTGGTCGTCCTGGATTTTTGGTGGCCGAAGTCGTCCTCTCCAAGGGAATAAATAAATATTTAAATGACTTTCGCTTCAAAGCAGCATCACTAAGTCTTATAAAAAATTAATTAATGGATTTAAACTTTAAGTCTTTCAAAAGTACAATTTAACAAAAGGGTCCTGTGCTCTACAAAATTTAGTGTCGTTCCATAGTGGCGTCTGGCAGGCAAGTGGGCAGGTTCTACCCTTATTTTCTACAATTTCATTTCCGACTTACAAATTTACATATATTTAAATAATTCACTACTACGCCATTAAAAGGATCAAATAGTCCGTACCAATCTACTAAATTATTACCTATATCTTAGGTATAACATTTTATAATTTCTTGGACCATATCCGATACATAAACTGAGTAGTGATAATTTATAAATTCTAATTTATATATACATTTGAATCGGCTCTCTATTGCCGCCCATCGATTACTGCAATTTGATTGGTTCATGCAAATTCATTAATGTATCCATGCGCCTAGGAATATCCTACTTCCTTAATATTCTAATTTATTTTTATTTGGTGGTTTATGTATGTTCATTACAGATAATAAATATTTTTGGGATTTATAAGTTGTTTCTCCCTCTACAACAATTAGCCATGTGCTTTCCAAAATCCTCTAGTTGAATACCATTTGTTTACAATAAATTTTTGCCAAGGTGTCTGGCTAGATTTCACATTATGCGACTTGATCGATTATTAGGTCGTCGATCAGTAAGTATTTTAAGCCTAACCTCAAATTTTCCAATACTTTATATAATATAATAAGTAGCAAATAACATTCATTTTCTACATAATAACTTATTCAACAATAACTTCACTAATAATAAGAAAACAATAGCCATTTTCCTGGATTTAGCTAAGGCCTTTGACACCATTCCTCATTCAAAATTACTGAACAAGATGGAGAAATTAGGAATTCGTGGTGTACCCCTTAGATTATTCACCAGTTACCTGAGTGATAGACATTAAAAGCTTACCTTAGAAAATAAAACTAGTTCTAGACTTTTGAGTGATTTTGGTCTCCTACAGGGCACGGTGCTATCTCCTATCCTTTTTCTCATTTACATTAATGATTTAATCAAACTTGATATTGAGAACTGTGTGACACTTGCTTTTGCAGATGACACCGCCTTAATATTTACTGGTAATTCATGGGAAGAGGTTAAAAATAGGGCTGAATCTGGATTGAGAACTGTTGAAGCCTGGTTAGATGAGCATATTCTTACCCTCAACGCAAAGAAAAGTGTATTTTTAGCCTTTTCACCGAATGTTGTTGGTTTGCCGCTTGATCTCACTCATATTCATATTCATAGTCCTGATTGTAACCTTTCAGATTCATCGGATTGTAGTTGTCCAAAATTAGGTAGAGAAAAATTCTTCAAGTATCTGGGTGTCACTGTTGATCAACATCTTCGGTGGGATGTCCACATCAATGTCACTTGTATAAGCTTAATAAGCTTAAACACTGGATCAACAAATTCTACACTATCAGTAAATTGAGTAACATAGCCGTTTCTAGATTGGTTTATTGTGCTTACATCCAGTCTTTTCTTCAATATGGGATTATCGTTTGGGGCGCTGCCTACATGAATCACTTGAATAAGATAATTGTTATTCAGAAGACCTTATTAAAGGCAATTCTTGGAAAGCCCAGACGTTTCCCTAGTGACAATCTTTTCAGGGAACTGAATGTGCTGACTGTCAGGCAGCTTCACACGAAAAACTTGATAATCTACATGAATAAGCATAGTAATCTTTTCAATCTTCGTTTATCACCGTACAATCTTCGTCCCTCATCCATCACTTTCGAATCTCATCATACAGTTTCATCCATTTGTAGAAGGCAGTTCAATTACATTGTCCATAAACTTGTTAACGTAATACCTGATCATTTTATCTCTAACAATTTGACCAGAAATCTTTCTAACGAAATAAGTCAATGGATCACATCGCATAACTCTACTGATTTGTTCGATTTCTTGTAACTTTTCACCTTTCAACTCTTTTTTTCTCTCAAATAAGCTCATTATTTCTTGTTAATTGTCTGTATTCTCGAGATTTTTTATTATACAAATTTCATACTTATAATTAATATTTTTGTTTTATGCTTTCACTTTGGTTCTGTAGTTTATTGTAACACTCGGCCCCTGCGCACAGGCTTTGCCTTTGCAGGGACCTTCTGTGTTTTTGTTAACCTGCTATTTTAAGTTATTTTGTTTTAGTTTTAAGTTATTTATTTCATAAGCACTTTGTACAATAACTATGTTGTAAAAAGGATAAATAAATTGAATTGAATTGAATTCTATTCGGCTGTTGTAATTTTAGCCATGGTACCCGTTATTATCTAATCTTTCAATTGTTGTTATCGCATTTGGCGATAATAGAATAGCTGTTTTACTTCAGACCTATAAAATTCTTCCAAATAGGGATTTTGATGGCCTATCAAATTTAATTGTTCAATTCCCCATAAGTTAAATAATATGCTATGGTTATATAAACATAAAATATTGAGAATATCGATATACATATCAGTTTTAAATTGGATTAATATTGTAGTGGCACTCAGCATGATACAATTGGTGATGACGCGAGTCCCCCAAGTACACTGCAGGCGAGCGCAGTGCATATGCAATCCAATAAATTAGTTGGCGTAATTCTAATCTGTTTAGCAGCTAGTGCTGACTGCATGCCGCCTCCTCCACTAGTTTGATGACCATTTGCATGACGACCCACATAAGCTTGATAAGCCTGACTAATCGCCTGCAACTGAATCCATCGATGCAAATAGATTCAAGTCAATCACATCGGCCA
The DNA here is from genome assembly GCF_014356525.2 of Nilaparvata lugens. Lineage (NCBI taxonomy): Eukaryota > Metazoa > Arthropoda > Insecta > Hemiptera > Delphacidae > Nilaparvata > Nilaparvata lugens. Next base: position 36,240,771 of record NC_052506.1, read on the forward strand.
TCAGTTCATGATGTTTGCACTGTACTGTGATTCAAAATCTCTTATCTAATATAATATAAAGTAATTTCCATGATCCATGTTATATTTTTCTCCTCTAATGTTCTCCTAAAGTGCCTGAGATATACTTTTGTCATGAAGAGGAGAAACTAATTTCTCCTTCCACAGTTTGTAGCATAGATACAGACACATCCTATACTTCCAGGGTGGAAATCTAAATCGGTTCGTTGAACATTATGATTCTTATAAATAATTCACAAAAAGTATTTTTTTTCAAAACATTAGTTTTTGAAACACAGAACTAGTTCATAGTACAAAAATGATTGATTTCTGAAATATGTTATAGGTTTAACTTAAATAAAATTTTTAATTTAAAGTGAAATTTGAATCTCATACAACTCAATTTTTCTCAACACTGATTACAATTTCAATTCAAGTTATACGCTTGATTCTAATAACGTAGACATATTTCATATTACATAAAATATGGAAGATTGCTATCTATTCTGCAGAGTTTAATCTGTCAATTTCATCAGACTAATAGCATAGAGAAACAATAGCATAAGTTTAGCTTACGCTATTGTTTCTCTATGCTAATAGCTTGACTCAGTTAAACAAAATTGCATTACTAATAATGATTCACAACACGATAGAACTTTATGCTTACAAGGGGATCCAATTTTGACTTAGGTCTATATTGATCTTGAACAAAATTATTTTGATATGGTGGAATATGAGAACGTAAGTGGTAGTAACTCGGATATTGGAGAATTTCGACGAAGGATGATGGACTCAGCTAGTGTCCAAAATTCCTGCTAGATCCTTGAAATCCCTCTCTCCTGTCATCCAGAAAACTCGTTTTCGCTTTTTGCGGTCTCAGCTGCCATCTTTAGCTTCGAGTAGCAGCAGCAGCAGCTCAGCTGAATGAAGTTGCTAGAAGTGTGGCAGCGCTGTTTGAAGATGAGTGGATGTGTGAAGGATGAGTTTCGTATGAGATGAGAAGTGAAACACCATGGGACACCTCTTCCCCCTTCCTCATCCATACCCGGCCATTGCCTCTGCAAACTGTGATAAAGGGCTGTGACAAACGTAGCCCTGAATTTAGTACAGAAAAATCCCCGCCACCCGAGTGAATCAAGTTTCTCAGTACTGTGCTCTACCTCGCCAACCCTTCATTCCTCATTCGTTATTCCATTTTTCTCTATATCTTTCCATAGCCACCTTCTCCTACATCATATCCCTTGCTCCTTTTCTCTACCTCCTTTTTCTCAGGATTCGTCACTCCTTCGTCCCAATTTGACATCATACGTCCTATTCTTACATCTTCTCAATCAATCCATCTCCGACAACTCTCCTCCTTATTTTTTCAAATATCTGCAATTCTCCGCTTCCTCTTTCTTCTTCCTGTCTTTCACTTTTCTTTCGTCTTTACTCCCCAATCATCAAAGAATGTTCTTCTTCTACCGCCCTCCATTAAACCTTTTTTCATCATCTGAGCTATCATTTCCCTGGATCTATCATTACGTAGATCTTATTTCATCTTCCTTCACATTTTCACTGTCTTTCTCCTTTTTTCTACTTTCTCTTCCCTCTATGTCCTGCTTTATTTCCATTCTCCATCTCTTCTTCCATCCTATGTAATTTTTCTCTCAACTTCCTCTTCTGCTTCCTGTCTCAATATGCATTCTCTTCACCTGTCATTTTTCCTCGATCATTTTGTCTTCCACTTCACTTCTACATTATATCAAACTCTCTTCTTTATCTCATCATCATCTGTTCATTCCTTAAGCTTCCTACCTTCTCACTTCCTCACCTACTCCACATTCGTCTGTTTTTAACCACCTCCTCCTGAGCATTAACTATTATCATATTCCTGTAGATTATATGTTTTTTCTTTATTCTTCCATAAGTGATCCTTTTTTCTTTCTTCCTATCTTTAATCAAGATCCTCCAAAAAGCTGGTAGATCTTAGCTACTCAGAGATCATCTAGAGCAGAGAGAGTGAGGGGGGAGTGAGAGAGAGAGAGAGCGAGGAAACAAATTTCGCACTCACTTTCCAAGTAGTGGATGTGGAAGTAGTGACGAGACAGGAGGAGGTTGGCTAAGATTTGCCCCAGGATGTTGTATGAGTATTTCATTAAAGTTTTTGTCAAGAGGAGAGGAGCTCGAAAAATTTTACTGACCTTCATGAAAGAGACTCTTAAGGCTTGATGAAAATTTGAGGATATGTTGCATTTTGCTGGTAGTCGAGATTGTGATTTCGGAAAACTGTACTTTTCTTCATAAAATTTGGATTTTGAATATTCAGTCACAATGTGGCTATGCTATTATAGATGAAAGCTAAATATGAATAATTTAGTAGTGTGCCATCACTGTCTTCTTCTGGTGCCTATCTGTTACCGAATGTTGGCAATCATTCTGGCAATTATAACTTAATTGACAGCCGCTCTAAAATATTCCGGGTTGGACACTGCAAACCATGTTCTCAAGTTCTTTAACCAGGAAATTCGTCTCCTGCCAAGAACTTTACCCTGTAGTACACATTTTAACATCTGATATTTTTAGTTCCATTCCTCATAATGTGTCCCAGATACTCCAATTAGAATATGATTCATCTGATGATTTTCATTTTTTTGACTGGTATATTGACTTTTAATATTATTATATTTTAATTATGTCTTGAAGATTCTAATACACATGTTTGGCTTTTAATCTCTTGAACGCCATGAATGAATCACTCAAGCCCATATTGATAGTTCAACTTTAAAGTTACCTGATCAGAGAATGCTTCGTATAATCAAGCTTGTTAGGGACATTTTAAAATATGGTGAACCAATCTATTTTAAAAACGATTTTAAATTTGTATCTGAAGGTAGGAGAATTGATGCTTCCCACACTAGAACAGGTGAAAATACTCTTAGAATTCCAAATCATCGAACAACTATTTATACAAAATCCTTCCTTGTTAGCGGTTGTCGTGCATGGAATGCACTCCCAAATCAAATTAGGTCCATAGAGAGTCGAGCGGGCTTCACCCGTATATTGAGACATTATCTTTTAGAAAAAATGGCTGAAACTGTCCAACCCTAAAGCAGCATGACATTCAATTAAACCTTCCTTAATCCATATCCTTATCCTATATAATAATTATTTTCCTCCACTCCCAAGTAAAAATGATGGGTTTTCTCTTTTTATTTCATTCATGTAAACTTAGCATAAGTTTAGCATAAATTTAGCATAAGATTGTTTCTTATTCAAACTCTTCCTCGAGTGGATCTTAGCAACCTCATTCTATATCCCTTACCCTCTCTTTTGTATTATAATTTCCCCTTCATAATTCCCTAATTAGAATTATTATTATTCCTTCATGAACTTTCATAATCTTATTATCTTGTTATTTACATAAACTAATCTCTTTTGTAGAATAATTTCCCTTTGTTATTAACATTATTTTTGGATTTGAATCAACAAATCTCTCTTCTAATAATAACTTTCACTCCCTCTTTATTCCAATTATTATATCATATCGTTTTTCTAATTATTGGGAATTAACTTTTTCTTTATTTTTATCCTTATTATTATTTACTTTTCTCTGTTAATTGATTTAACTCTGAATGATTTATCGTTTCTATGATTTGGTTTTTACTTATTGATATTTTTAGTCTTAATTTTTTTTTCGCTTAGACATAATATTTCGTTTGAATTTTTAACTTTTTTTACGGTTAAGTGCTAAAGGGGAGGGTATCCTTGATACCCTCTCTGAGAATGGTCTTCTCAAGGTCCAAACTTCACCGTTTCATGTGAAAACATTACAGTAGTACCTTAACTTTTGCATTTTTCATCACTTTTCTTGCTCAATATTATTGTAGAACTCATTAGTTTAATATGTCTTACTAATATTAAGTTTACTAAGTTTAATAGGTCTTATTAATATGATTCACCATGTCATTTTACCGCTACTGGTATTTATTTTTAACGCTAGAACGTAAGTTGAATTAGGTTTTGTTAAACACATGAATAAAGGAATCTGAATCTGAATCTGAATCTTCTTATAGAGTTGTTGAAGAACCCTGTTGTTGGAAATTTTGTCCATCGATGATATTTTCAGGATTCGTCTATAGGTCCAAATCTCGAACGTTTCAAGTTTCTTTGTTGTTGTTCCTGTCAGGGTCCAAGACTCAACTCCATATAGCAAAATGGAAAATATATAACAACAAAGGAGTCTAATTTTCAGTTCATGGGTCGAATTATGCGACTTGAATACTCTTGACATGATTTTGAATGCCGCTCTCGCCTTTTCGATCCGAGCCCTCTCCTCCTTAGAATGGTCCCACTGCTCATTCAAAACTGTACCCAGGTAAATTTAAGTTGGCACTCTCTCCACTACCCTACCATCAATATTAAAATGCACATTGTCAACTTTTTCTTTACTAATTATCATTGTCTTTGTTTTGTTAATGTTGACTTCCAGACAATATTTTTTACTAACTGTAGTGATGTTATTTGATTCAGCATTTTCCAGGGGTATATCCTATCACCGGTTCTACTCATTTGAAAACGACGTTTCGTTGTCATCTAAGACAACATCTGCAGCAAGTGGTGACGGAATTCACTCTTATATCACAAAAATCAAATAATATATCTATGCGCGAATCGCTGAAATGTTGTATTCTACTGTATTGATATGGATTGATGGAGTATATTTTCTTTTGCAATTAGAGAATTGTATTTGAATGATGATAATTAATGAAGGTATAATACATAGTACAGTGAATTTCTATATTAATTTCCAACAGCTTAGATGAAACGTTTCTCTTGACAATCCCTAACCAAAAATACCACTAACGATTGTCAACTTAAAATGAACGAATACAGATCTTATAAATAATATTCTCCACAAAATATATAACAACAAAGGAGTCTAATTTCCAGTTCATGGGTCAAATTATGCGACTTGAATACTCTTGACATGATTTTGAATGCCGCTCTCGCCTTTTCAATCCGAGCCCTCACCTCCTGAGAATGGTCCCACTGCTCATTCAAAACTGTACCCAGGTAAATATAAGTTGGCACTCTCTCCACTACAATACCATCAATAGTAAAATGCACATTGTCAACATTTTCTTTTCTAATTATCATTGTCTTTGTTTTGTTAATGTTGACTTCCAGACAATATTTTTTACTAACTGTAGTAATCTTATTTGATTCAGCATTTTCCAGGGGTATATCCGATCACCGGTTCCACTCATTCGAAAACGACGTTTCGTTGTCATCTAAAACAACATCTGCAGCAAGTGGTGACGGAATTCACTCTTATATCACAAAAATCAAATAATATATCCTTCCGCGAATCGCTGAAATGTTGTATTCTACTGTATTGATATGGATTGATGGAGTATATTTTCTTTTGAAATTAGAGAATCGTATTTGAATGATGATAATGAATTAGTACAGTGAATTTATAAAAATTTTATTTCATTTTTATGGTAAAAAAGTACAGTGAATTTCTGTATTACATAATTTCCAACAGCTTAGATGAAACGTTTTTCTTGACAATCCCTAACCAAAATACCTCTAACATTATTCTGGTTTTCTCCTCTTTATCGTCTTCCTCCACTAACGATTGTCAACTTAAAATGAACGAATACAGATCTTATAAATAATATTCTCCACAGTCGGTTGAGACTGCTATTATTCTTTCACTTGTGGAACACATGGTTGAGAACAAAGTGATCGTAGTCTTCTCGATGAGGTTGGAGATTTATACAAGTGTGTTGTGTATTTTGAAGAAACGAGCTGAGTCGCCCACGCTCCGGTAAGCAAAGCGAGGCGAACGAGTCTCTGCTGTGGGATGGGATGACACCCACCTGGTTCGATGGTAACCTGTACACTCACCCACTCATATTTCGGAAGTATGTGAGGAGAGAGAGATAGAGCAAAGAAGAAGAGAGAGGAAGATCCAAGAAAATACAGGATTAGGTTGTTGAGCGCTTTGAGAAGCAGCTCATGTTAAACAAGGGTACCTGACTACACATCCATTTTTATCAATTTCAACATGCGTGTTCAGTTAACTAGTCTGTGAGATTTCAGTGAGCAAGTCAACAAACATCCAGATACCCATCATTGTTGACCTGATGATTTTTCGAACACCTGTTGTCAAGAATAGTATATCTAGTTCAATTTTCCAGGTGCTATTATTTCAATTTATACATGCGCAAGACTTGTCGCAAATTGAGACGCGACGGAACGTGACATGACGTGACGTGGGTCTGCTAGATAATTTCATTTTATCATATGATCATTTTAGAATGTTCACATTGAGATGAAGCTAGCACGTGTGAACATTATAATATGATTATATAATATTTACTCATCTAGCGAACTCACATCACGTCATGTGTCAATTCGCGACAAGACTTATCGTCAAAGAATTTGATTTAATAAGATGGGAAAATCAAGTTCAACAAAACTTTCTGTTGAAAAAATCCTCTTCTTAATCTATTCTGGATATTATTCTTGAATGAATTTCGAAATACAGTATTTAAATTGATTGTGATATTCTCCAGGGTTATTGAAGTGGTGCAAGTAGTACGTTTATTCTAGAATTTTCTTCCTTTTATGAAGACTTGAATGTATTATTTAGAATGTCCTGCTTCCAACAATATAATTTTTCCACTCTCATTGAATCATGAACAAACCATTACATTCATGATTCGACGAAAAAAACCCATAAGTTATATATTGTAATGAAAAGCGAGAGGTGAAGGGATGGGTATACCATAGTAATTAATTAATATTCCGACGTAAATAGATTTGTCGTTAACACACATTCATCAAATCAAACTAATTGAGTTCATTGAGCAATTTGTTCCGGCATTCAAAATTCAACTATCGACTATCACCTCAGGCAGAAACAGAATCATTCGTCTTCGTCAACGTTTCTATGGAATGCTTATTCAATTCGATTACAGCTCATGTAGTTGAACCCAGCGCGTATTTTGTGTTTGATGCTATTTCAATGAATAATTCGTTTTTGAATGGAATGTCATATTTTATTAGAAATGATAAAGAGAAAAGAAGAGTTCCCAAGTAGGGTTGAAATTGGTTGGTTTCGCATTGGAATGACAAGTCTGCAATTGCACGTCGACTGCATTCTATTTGAAAGCTGCATTGGGAATTGCACCGTTGCTTATGTCTATCTCAAGAGACACTTCCAGTGCAAGAGTGCCTTGCAGTACCTACACATTCTTACATCTTTCGTGCTCAGTGTCATTCTCATCCTTGCCATTATGACTTAATTTTTTCGCAATGCGTCAAAGCTTTGAAGATTCCCTGCTGACGAATTATTAGGAAGTAGGCTTCGACTACTAAATCATCTTCCAACTAAATTACGATTGACTTTTTATGTCTCGCTCTCTCACCGTCTCTCTCTCTCTCTCTCTCTCTCTCTCTCTCTCTCTCTCCTCTCTCTCTCTCTCTCTCTCTCTCTAGTACATATTATAATTCACATATAATTTTGCTGTATTGTAAGCTATTGTATATAAGTGTATAAGCCAGTATAAATTGTAATCTACATAAATAAAGTAGTCAATCAATCAATTAATCTCTCACTCTCTCTATCTCTATCTCTCTGGGAAAAATGGGCTAAAGGTGAACGAGACTGAGGCAAAGGCAATCGTGGTTGGTTATTCGAGACTACTGAATACACTTGACTTGTCAGATGGACCGTATATTACAATCAATGACGTACAATTAGAGTACAGCTCAGACGTGAAAAACCTGGGACTCACTATGACTAAGACCTTGGACTGGACAAACCATGTGACGTTGACTTGCAATAAGGTGATTGCTGGGATCAAGACCTTGAAGAAAATTTCGGACTTCATTCCTTTTTCAACAAAGGTTATGTTGGTGAAGACCTTGATTTTCCCGGTTTTCAACTATTGCGACATTGTAACTACTGACATGACTGTTCAACTACTACAGAGGATGCAGCGTGCGCATAACTACTGTGTCCGCTTCATCTTTAACCTCAGACGTGACGACCATGTGACTGAATACTTTGACCGACTTGGACTCATGAAGCTTCATGAATGGTCATTTCATGCGGTCCTCTTTCTGCATAAAGTGTTAAAAACTCAGACACCCAAGTACGTAGCTGAAGACTTTCACTTCTTGAGTAACATTGGTCGGGGTGGTACCCGGCATGGTTCCCATTTGCTTGCTGTCCCAATTCATGGGACAGTCATGTTTAACAAGTCCTTTCTTGTGACGCCTTCTGGATTGTGGAACTCATTGCCTGTTGAGTTGAGACGAATCGAGGAACCTCGTCGGTTTGACGCGGCTGTTTTCAGGTGGTTCAGGGGTGGTCTGGGTGGCTGGACTTAGCACAGGGTTCTTTGGCGAGTTTTATTTCCTTTTATTGTATTTCTCAAAACAATATTCAATATCTATCATTTCTCTTTCTTCCTCTTCTTTTTCTGCTTCTACTTCTTCTTTTGTAAATTTGTATTATTTTCAGTTTTTAATTTTTAATTTCTATTCATATCTTAATTTAGTTTTTTATCTTTTTCTACATTGATTATATTCTGTATTTTAATAATATTTATCAACCTTTATTGTGATATTGTATAGCCTATATATTTTTTTTCAATTTGATTTGTTTAATCTTCAATTATTCAGCTTTGTATTGGAGGGTGAGTGTAAGAGAGGGCCGGCTGCTGCGCCTAACTCCTCACTCCTAGGCAAAAATAAAGGCAACTATTCTATTCCATTTCTTTCTCTCTCTCTCTATATATATATATATTATATATATATATATATATATATATATATATATATATATATATATATATATATCTTGTGTGGCAGAGAGGACCTGGAGTCCTAACTCCGCCCTAATGAAGGAAATAATTAATCAATCAATCAATCTCTTACTCTCTCTTTCACTGTCTCCTGCTTTTTTTTTATTTAGTTTTTCGTTTGCCTTTATAAAAAACTTTCATTTCAATGTTAATGTTTCATTACTTGTTTCCTAAAACTTAGTTTCCCACTTTGTGATGTTTCCCAATTCGCGTGGGTGGAGTTGTCGTATTACTGTAAGAAATAAGTAATGTTCTATTATTAAAGCTAGATGTCTCTAACTTTAAATTTCTTTGAAGATATCGAAACACATGAATAAATTCCACTGCAAGCTACATGTTTGTTGATAGTTTTTATTGTTAAACCACTACATTTCCGATAGAATCTTTTACACTAGTAAATGTTTATTTTAACCTTAATATTCCAGATTAAGTTAGCTCTTCGCTTGCTTAACATTTTCGGAAAATTCTCAAAACTTTCACAAAAATTAGTCGACTAATAAATAAAACTCTATCTCAGTTTACCAGACATTGGTCTCTATCAACATCAAAAACTCAACCCGTATAGTCAAGTTTTAGGTCGTTTGAATATCCCGCTAAAAAAGAGAGCTCATGAAATAAGCTTACTAAGTTGGGAATTCATTTATCTTGGCAGATGTACTTTGGCTGTCAACAGGCCGAGCTGGTATGGAGTGAGAGAGGAAGGTCCTCTGTCTTTGTGACAACGCTTAATTCCTTGCTCTAGTTTTTTCTCTCACGACCATACAATTAATAGGATTTATCTCGCTTTTCCTCTCATCCCTTCCCTACTTTATCATCCCAACTCATCAAGAAGGCATGGATTGCCGTGAACCTTTTCAGCTCTCCATTTAGAACTATCTCTCTTTATGTCATCATGTGTGCACCGGCTCTAGCTCTCACTAATTCAATTGTTTCTTTGGAAAACACTCATACGCACGCGCACACATGGAATGGTGACACTTGCACTCGCTTCAGTCAATATTTACAACGATATGGTTCAACAGTCTGCTCTATACACCTGTTGCTGTCATCTTCAAGGCGGCAAATTCAAATTCAATTTCGAGTTCTAATTTGCTCAGATAGGCGCTTCCAGTAGTTCGTCAATCCATTATTCAAACTGAACAGTAAGGAACTAGAAAATGTGTTTCTGGAATACGATATTTCAGAGAAGAGATTTTCTCAATGGTTTCAGTTTCCTGGGAATTCCATTACCCTTACAAAATTTCAGTGGAATCTTTGGCTAGTTACATACACATCGATTTTTGGTCGTACGATATTTTACCGTCCTTATAAATTCTATTAGAATGTACAGATGATTTCAAACATATGATGTTTGCCAAGTTCCGTTTAATCTGATAGAATTCATAGTGACGGCAAAATATCGTACGACAAAAAATCGATGTGTGTGTAACTAGCCTACTGTAGAGATAAGATATTTATGATTGATACTCTACTGCTGATTTCTATTACAATTTCGTTTTTAAATGATATCGTTACACGAGCTCTTTCAGATGCCTCTTCCTAGTCTGTATGTCTGAAAGCGTTTTTCAAATTCATCAGCATTAAATTTGTTTCCATTCCATTGTTTCATCAATCTTCAGTTCTTTCCTACTCGAATTCGTCCCTACTCTGGATATCTCCTTGTATCCCTCCTTACAAAAACCGTTTCATTCTACCCTGCTTAACCTCTTCATATTTAATTCATTAAGTTGATTGAATTATTATTATTATTATTATTATTAGCGTATGGCTTTGAATGGTGGGGAGACCCAAGGGTAGTTCCACCTCGCCGTATATAGTCCAAAGATCCCTAATGGGAAACCGGACACTAAGGTTATAGTATGCACAATACTTTAAATTTACACTTTTCACTTCGGAATAAAGTTCATTTTGATGTTAAAAAGTCCAAACATATACAAAACCGAAACAAAATACAAAACCACTAAGCCAAATTTAAAACATATTGAATTTAGACAATAAATTTATAGCACGTTACAATTTTGCCATGGCAGTTGATTGAATTGATCAAATCATATGAATAGCACTTTGAGGATCAATAAATTTGGAATTCCTGATCATTATGAGAAATTATTCCTTATACAAATCACTATTTGTAATAGGTTTTTTATTGCTTCGATTGTGTGGATGAAAACTCATTACTATTTCCAATTATCAAATAATCCACGTTAAGCCATATACAGCTAACCTATAAACGATGTCATTATAGGGCTATTTCCATTTCCGTCATAAGTTCTATCACAACAAGATTCCATTTTTAATCATATTTTAATTTTCAGTACATCTCTATCACTCCATCTCGGTCTCTAATGCATTAATTATATGTTTATATCTTTAATAAAAATGATTGTCAAATATTATTGGCAGATGTAAACCTTCTGGGAATAACTTTCAATAAACATTACAATCTATTAGCCCACTTAGTAGCTGCTTTCATTTTTATTATTCAAATTTGATGCTCGACACTCGCCCACGCTCGATTGAACAGCAAGGTGACGTCTTAATTTTGGATACTTTATTTGAACGCAGCAATAGCGTGGGCCAATTTCAGAACAACGCCAGGGGAGACAGGCTAGAATGAGCGTTTTTGACGTCGTTGCTGACACTGATGCACTTAGGAAAGTAATAACTGCGTTTTTTCTTCACTCCAGACCACTTAGCTCTAGAAATGGGCCGGCTGCACTAGCCCAACACTCTCCCGTTTCCCATCTCTCTTTCGCACCTTTATCTATCTTGTACGTCTCTTTTTAGCTTCTGTCGGTTTTGAAAGATTCTGTCAGGAGTCTGGAAGACGTCGTAAAACTAACGATCGTTTCTGATACATAAAGAAAGGGGCCCTTTATCGATAAGGGCTCTCTTGTTTCTATCATTTTTCTCCGAATCGCCTTCTACCAAGGCCAGTGCCTCTTCTCTCGCATCCAACCATCACTCCTACCTCTACTCACCTTCCAATTAAAACAATAATTGGGATATTTATCGTTCAAACAGGTGATTCAAGTTCGAGGATAGCTGATACGTACTTCAATCTGAACGTTAATCAGGCCATTGTTCCATGAAGATGGGTTGAAAAACATCCATCACGACTATGAAAACTCAGGTTCACTAGAATTCGCAATTTGAACTAGTCCTTTATACGGTCAACCTCAATGAGATTCGTTAACATTATATTCAACAAGTTGAAACATGAATCATTGTCTACTGCATTAAATTTAGATTATTCGTTATTCGGCTGACTATCCTTCTTTTAATCTATCTGTTCATTTTTTTGGTTACAAAACATGTTCAAGTGATGCCACAACCACATTTTTTCAAATAAACCTAAAACCAATACTCATTTTTGTTTTATTTTCATTCTGTATCCTTTCTCATTCTTGAATTTCAATTATACGATTTGTTTCACTTCACCCTCAAATCTACGAATTTACCGAAGTTTTCACCAACAAATTCATTGGTATCCCATTATTCTAATGATTGTACTGATGTTCAATAAATGTTTTTCTTCCGTATGCTACTTTTCACTTTTATATACAAGTTTTCTTCCCGTAGTTTCCTATTCTAAATGCGTTGTTTGAAGTGTTATAACGGTGCATTTTGAAACACCTCAAATTTATTTGTAAAAAGAATTGCTAGGTCTCACTGAAAGAAACCAGAAACAATATCATCAACTGTATTATCCTTCGATTGATAATAGAGAAGAGATAAGATAATAACGACTCCAAATACTATGATTATTAGCAACAATACGAAAATGGAAGTCTTTTTTTAATTATTTAATAAAAATAATAATAAAGAATTGAGGTTAGGTTCTTTGGTAATAGCGACAGCGTTTGCCGACAGGGCAACATCAACAGCGTTCAAGTCGTTTATCTGAAATTCTGTCAGATACCTTCCAGCAAAATAATTGCAAGCATACAGTACTCAATAAAACGAGGACAAAGGCGTTTTGTAAATTCTAGCATGCCAAATAAGGGACATAAAACGTTTGAGAAAACAAAAATATTTATTGTATAAATACCAGTAAACAAAACATATAAAAATTATAATAAGAATAAAGGGAAATGGGATTTAGTTTTAATGAGCGCAGTAATACAGATTTTGTATAAGAATTAGTGATGTACCAATCAGAGTCTAAAAGTATATATTTCAAAAAGCCACCACGTGGTCTTTTTTAAAATTGTAAAAATATATTATCATTGAAAAATTTATGTATAAGTGTGATTTGCATGAGGCCGGATTCGAATGTAAAAAATATTTGTTTATTATAATATAATTTGTCTTCGTATTGCGAACTATTTGCTAGAGCCAAGTTACGTCATGGAGATTTGGTGAAATCCACCAATCATAGCCCTTATTTAAATTTGGAAAAAGGAAGTATCGTAAGAAAATGCAAAAGCGAGATCTCTCACTTGCTTGCCAGGGGTCACCAGAGTCACCAGCGAAAATTGAGATCGACAGACTGAACTCGTATTTAAAGTAAATTATGCCCAAGTTTAAATTTGAATTGTATTGTTGATTAAAATTCGCATCACTCAGTGAAGTCGCTATATGACAAGAATTATTAAATTAATCATTTCCCTACTGGATAAGACGACATCAGCCCACCAGACTAATAAGGCACAGTACACACGAGGCGGAATCCATGCCACATCTTTAGTTTGGGAAAGATAAGTTTGGCACGCGAGTTATAAAATATTTTAGAGGATCCTCACTGCTACGACTTTGTGAATATAATGAAGCTAGCTCGTCGAGGGTTATATTTGAAATTCAAGCTTAATTTATAATTAATTGTGCATTTAATAAATAAATATAAGGGAAAGTCTTATTAAGAACACTAATGAGAATTAAAGATTTGAGTATTTACAGAATTAGTATCTATCGACATTTAATTTATTCTATATTCTCATTTAAATATTTTTTGATATCAGTATTATATAAAAGAATTACAAGAAAGCTCAAAGTTCCTAAGATAATTTATTTTATCTAAATTCCACTGAAGGCCAAACTTAAACCCTGAGATTTAATAATATTTAATATTTGATATTGTTGGAATACAGAATTATGAATTTTATTCGACAAGTGAAAGCAAGTTGACAGATTGAGCCATTTATATTATAATTATGCTGTTAGTAAAAATACAAGATTTAGTATTTGATGCTAGTAAGCATAGTAAAATTTTAGTGAGCTATCACTGTAATATTTTTCTTGCATAATATTCTCATATTGTTTTTATATTTTTTGTTTCATATTTTATTATTGCTCGTTGAATCTCTATGTAAAATATATTACTTTTATATGTTGAATGGTGTACCTTTCATTTATAATCCTGTCTTCATGCATGACCAATCTTGTATTAGCACATTTTCTCATTATTGGCATATTAATAAAATTATCAACCAACTACACTCTTCATCGAATGTGTTGGATATATCAGCGATATACAGCATTGATCATCAAATCTTCAGAAATATTACGTTCTCAAGATTTATTTAAATTGTTCAACATCATTACCGAAAATGAATTGACTGAAACACAGGGTCATAGAATTAAGTTGAAGCAGTGCTATAAATTAATAGAAATTATAAGGAGTTCAGATCAAGTGTCGCCTTTGATCCCACTCGGTATTATCTCACATTGCTGACCCCTTTGTCAGATGGCAGCGAGTTGGATTGGTGTCGATACCATATTGTCTTGCACAATATTTAGAACTCTTATATTTATCTATATCTTCAGCATCTATAATTGCGGAGTCATCCAGAGTAGCTGTAAGAATTGCAGGTTGATAAAACGGCAGCAGTTTGCAGCGATTGATAGCAGAATTTTATATAAGCTCCTTGAAGAGCTGATAAGAACACTGTGGTATTTTTATTTCAGCAGTAGTGCACGTAAAAATTCTTCAATCTCATTTGCTCTACCGACTACTGCCAGCTGGGCATATGTACCCAAAAAAGGACGTTACAGTGTTTAGCTCTAGTGACTAGTTCGCAACTATAAGGCTAGCTTTACAAGCATTCGGTTTAATTTGGTTCGGTTCGGTTCGTTGCCGAAAACGAATGAGGCTTTCATACATATCAGGTTTCAATTCGTACGGTTCCAATTAGGTATTTTCTTCTCAAACACAGCTGTGTTTGGATTGTTACAATCCATGCTGGTAATAAAATATAAAAGCTGGTGCTCAAATAGTAAGATGTGATTTCTTGAACAACAAAATTTTCAATTCAATTGAAAATTGTGAACTATTTGAATAGTTTATTTTTGATTATATCAATTATTTTGGACGTTCAGAGTGATTATTTTTTCGAATTGAAAATTTGTTCAAATTATTACACATGGTACATAACCTGGTATTGAACCTGATGGAATTTATTAGAGTCAAATGAGCGTTCGGTTCTATTCGGTACCGAATTCTAACCGAATTACCGTTTCACACTTATCGAAATTTGCCGAAAACGAAACGAACCGAATGTGTGTGAAACTAGCCTTATGCTCCGGAAAAGCAGTAGCGAAATAATCTTCTCGCCGCTCTTGACTGAGTGCAGTGAATCCTTCCGAGTGGTTGGCCTTCCAGTGGGTGATCTTCTGAATCTGGCCGTTAACCCTTGGCGGCGCATCCAGACCATCTGCGGCATAATTTCAGCTCACGACGAACATCTATCCTAGCAGTTTGCAAGTAGCGCGTGCTCGTGGCAACATTATCCATCTGTCGTTGAACTTTATCGTCGCTGGAAACTCGTCTGCTACCGAATGTCTTGGTAGAATTTCAGTAGTTGAAGACATAATGAGACCTACATGAGTGAACTGAGACAGCTGCTACTTTACACTAGTAGAGTAGAGCTGCTTTTCAGTATGGATCGTATCAGTAGCATCGTCATTTTGGTTGATTGTACAACAATTAACAAAGAAAAATGATTGTAAAACAACATATATATAGATTGTAGTAGATACAGGGATATTACACATCTTCTGAAATAGAGGAAACAATCAAACTATTCAAATTCATTGAAGTTTTGTTATTGTTTGTAAGTATCAAGATTCATTTAACATTTTTTTAATTTGATAGCATGTGGATAGATGATGCAGAATATCCATGTATTATGATATCCTGCTCTTAGTCCCTTATCCACAGCTAAATATAAACTATTATGATAATATCGAATTCATAGTTTCATGACATTTCCTTGTATGCATTCCACTAGTATTAGATATTGCGAAAGGGAGTCAATATAAAATACTGTCATGTATTTATTCATGAAATATCTTTTGAGAATTCAAATATCATGATCAACTAATTTCATTATACGAATCAACCATCATTTGCTTCAGTTAATTGAGCACAAAATGTTTAACTAAGAGCACTATTTGGGTGTATACTCTTTTATTTATGGGGGTTTAGTTTGTGAAATAAATAATGCATTAGTGAAAGCTCTCAGAGCACTTAACTGATGTGCACTGTTTCTATTCCGGGGCAGTTGGCTCGTTCACAGATGATGGCCGTACTTTATCTCATTTTAAGTCCCGTTTCCATCCTTTTCGGACATGGCAGACATTGGTGTACTTTTCGTCCAATCCATGGTCATCCTTTTTATCTATTTCTTCTCCGCTTATCCTTTGCATTTGATATCGGTTGCCGGGTTGGAGTTTGAAATCTCGGCCGCTGTATCCTATATCTTTCTTCCATATTTCAACCTTCTCTTTTTCCCTCCCCCATCATCTTTGTTCCCTTCTTTTTTATTCCCTTTCCTCTTCCACGGCACGAATAGAAAACTCACAAAACACTGATCCCTTCTTGTGTAGGCTTACAGAACTACTGCTTTGTGGATTGAAGAACGACGTGTGAGCGTACTGGAATGCTGAAAGGGGATTGCTGGAGATGAAGAAAGCAGACGAAGGAGTAACAAACGACAAGGGAAAGGTTTTAGAGTCACAGTTTCCCTCTAACTACTGCTTGTCAACACTGTCACATACAAAAGTTCTAAAAACAGTTGAGAAACGAGAGGGTTGCCAACCCTCTTTCTAGGACTGACTTAAATCTTTATGTCTTGCTGTTTTCAAAGTGGTGGGGAGATGAGAATTAACTGAATTATTGTCTGGATTGATGGCTTACTAGTCGTTGGAGACAACCAACGTTTTCGTCGGTAATATTTTCAAAATATTGTAGTTTGTTTTTGTTTCTATCCACATCACAGTTTGTAATGAACCAAGAAGGTGATCATTCAAATCGAGAACTTCTTCAATATTTCAAACTTTTATCTGCTTTTTGCAAGTTGTGATATTATTCACGAAGTTGTATCTCACAAGTTGAAATCGATGAGCCGGAAATTGCAAAAACCCGGATTCAGGGTCGTATTACGGATAGCAACTGATATGGCTTCCCCCGGCCTACCACCTGCACGTGTCACTCAAAAAAAGTGCATTTTTGCAATAGTGAAGGTGCAGCATAACGATATCGAAGGGGTGACGTGCAGCTTGTGAAGGTAGTAGATGCCTTTCATTGGCTTCCACTGTGCTCTTACAATACGGAAAACTGAATTCTCATAATCTTATTGGTAATTTTAATCTTTTGATTGGTGTTGATGTGTCTCATCCATTTTCTGTAATTTGGATGGTTTTATTATTATGTATCTAAAAATATTGAAAATTATTCAGGAATGTAGCCTATCTTTTTTATTGATCTATTATTATTTGACAAGATTGGGAACATTCTACACTCATAATTAATAATAAACATGAGTGAAAATACAAATAAATATATAACGAATTCATGGGAAGAAAAACACAATAGTGATCCAACACGTATGGTGTTATCTTCAGTGAAGATGAAAAAAAATATATTCATCAAAATAAATTTGTGGTATTTGACTTTATATTTGTTTCATTATGAATAAATATCACCAAATCTTACCAAACACTGTGTCAGAAGTCTTAAGCATAAGTCATGAATGAGTCAGATAGACCAAGCTTTTACAAGACTCATGGAGTCTATAATGAATAGAAGATCTAACTAACTTGTAACTATTTTCAGAAAGCTAAGTCACTAAAATGCTGTCCCTGTACCCTGTTAATCATCAACATTAAAATCCATCCAAATTTATTAATCTTCAATCCTCAAATTTATTAAAGGATCAATCCTTTCTAGATAATCCAATGGAGGCTAGATCTACTCTAAAATCTTTAACATTCAGGCCGAATTAACCTGCCTGACTGCCTGTCATAGTTGCCGAATCTATCAGGCTTAGGCAACAACAAATTTCAAACAATAATGAACAATCAATCATTGGTAAACCCTGAATTCGTGTTCAGTGTATGTGTACAAAATGAATGTAACTGACTGTACAAGTGGTGGTGCTGCTGCTGATAGTAGGCCTACTGTCACTCTCAATCAAAATGAGAGTGGCGCCACTGCCAGGCTTTGCTCTTCTTCACTGTGGTGCCGTATAGGATGAGAAGCGCCACATGGGAGGTGAAGCGCCACATCAGCCGCGCCTCTCAGTGTTTGACCCGGTCGCGAGGTCACACCAGCACTCTACGCCACCACGTGGGCCTGCCTCTCTTGGGCTCCAATAATATATTTTGTGGAGTTGAAAGTGGCGCTTCTGTTTAATGTTGCAGGCTTGTTGAAATACTACTCCATTGTCGCAATCTACAGGCTAATAATCTTATTTGTTTTCGCACTTTAATTTGAGAGTTTCATTTGTAAATAGATTGAGTGCGGCTAACTTTTGTAAATAGATCTTACTTTGAGCACACAGGATGAAAACAAGAAGGAATGATCAAGATTCGTCATTTAAGATTTATGAAGAAAGGGAATACAGGACTATGAACTCCTAATTGTCTTATTTTAATAAGGAATCGCTATACGTGTGGAATAGCTACAGCACATGAACGTCGCTTTCATACTTCATCTGAATCACGATTTTTTCAGCTTAGATGATTCAATTTATTGGATTGGATGATTTAGTTTAAGACAAGTATCAGTTAAAATCAGTCTTGATATTAGACATCACGGATCACGCTTTTATACTAATATTTGATTTAATGACATTAATCGCGCATACAAAATCCTCAAATATTGTATTTTTTGTAGATTATATTGGCACTATCGTTGTATGCTTTATGGTTATTCAAGGGAGAGGGACATGTTAAATACAATGGATTACACCAATACAATTATTATTATAATTTACAGAAGTATAGTGATACCTTGATTGGTCGAAATTGATGTTCTGATCGGCCAAAATTATCAGTTGACTATATTAAATGTCATGAACTCGTATTTCGTGATGACTGAAAAACTGTGTTGATTTTAAGTATAATGCAATTTTGCCGAATTACTGAAAAACCCGTAAACGGAAGGATATTATATCGAATTGATTGAATAACTGCTAAGTAAAAAGCATGGAATTCTAATACTATTGTGAAAGTCAGTCATGATTAATTTTCATTATATTTTTTGCAGGTTGGTTTCCTGGAATTTCATTACTCTCCCATTGATTAAATCTACATTCCTATGTGAGTACTAGAAAATGTTTTCAAGATTTTTTAATTTTGTGTCCGACTCATGTTTCATTCATAATGTTTGGTGATCTTGATGATGATGATGATGATGATGATGATGATAGAGTTAATATGAACCATAACCAATAGCTAAAGGCTACTATGTCATAGATGACGTCTCTTCTCGTAGATGACCTCTCTAGGTAATGACTCTCTCGAGAATCATTATCTGTTACATAAATGAGGAGTTAGGAATGTCATGATATTTCACAATCGTAACTGATTTTTCTTGTCATCAACGTTCCAGAATTCCATGCTTCGGTTAATCAAGCGTATGTGTTATAACAATTATTATTATTCTCATTATATGCGTAATGTGAATTTGCAACATCATATTCCCCTCATCAACTTTGACATGATTCATAAATATTTGCTCCCCCTCACATCTTATCATAAATTGACTTGACTCCTCTCCCTCCCATCTGGTCCTCCTCTTCACTTATTCGTCTGCTCAATCCTAATGCACCCATCTGTCACAGCATTGTCAACGCTTCCTTTCTCGTTACTGTCAAATTTCCCCACCACTCATCATTGTTGTCTGCACGCAATTGCCACATTAAACTCACCTAGAAATATATTTCAACAATATTTCATTGCATTCTGTAGGAATACTATGGCTTTCCCTATTGGAAATACGAGTATTTGTTCAATTTCCAGGTAAGAAAACCGTAATTGTGCAGCTCGTAGCCTATCTCTCTACACACCACCTCCCCACTCCTTTTTCCAATTTGCCCCAATTCCCTCTTTATTTCCCCTTCTAAACACAAATTCTCCTTCTCTTTCCACACTGCTAAATTTATCGCCTCATATTTTCTTCGATCACTTCTTCTCATCCTTGAATTTATTATTATCTGTTGAAGATCAGCAATATTGATTCTGGAGAGTATCTTCCCAAATCGTGCAGTAAATCATCACCGCTCGCTCTTCCTCACCCTAGAACCCAGAAGGCTCAAATGAGGTTCTACCCGATACATGCTGACTTTCCGATGAAATAGTTCACCTATAAACTTTATTGAATCTCTGTAATCATGCCTGGCTCAAATAGAATCACTGGAAATTCAATTTGAAATCACCCTTGCATAGGAAGGCATAAGTTATACTTATCTATTTATTATTTTCGAAGGTTGTTTACCGTGGCATGTTATGAATGTACATTAAATCATGACTTCTTCGTTATTTACTGATCTTCTAACCCAGTATTATCCAATAAGGAGCTCTTATTCATGTCAATCGTCATTGATCTCTTATTCTTATTAGTGGTGAGGTCTCAATTTAGATTTGATGAACCACATTTTCTATATGATTATATCAGTACATTTATATTTGTATCCTTCAATTATTGAACATTTATTCTGATGATGATGATGAACTGTTGAGTCACTCAATCTCTATGTTGAATATCATCTTTCATCAATCTAAATATTATTATTATCATCAGAATCAATTAAGGTTGGTCTTCTTCTTATATTCACGATATCTTTATTGCTCACTTATTCATTCTCATAAAAAAGGAGAAATTTAGAAACTTAATCTATATTTTACATGTATTACCTATCACCTATAATAAATATGAGCTGTTTTGGTATTTATTCCCCAATCATTGAGTTGAAACGATTAATTTCATTAATGTAGGTCTATACTATTTTGAACATATTCCCCGTGTTATCGAGCGACTTTAAAATCCAATGAATTAGGAATTTAATAGAAAATCAATTCCTTCGCCGCTTTAGAAAGTTATTTCAATTTTCCTCCTACCAATATATCTAAAGTCAAGTTGAGCAGTCTGCAAAATCTAAATTATCTTATAAGAGAGGTTTCCGTGGTTCATACCCTATTCCATCCCCCTACGTTCGGGGGAAATTAAACAGATTAATTGAGCGAAGCAGAACGCGCTGCCTGCTGTATGGGGATAGTGCCTGAGGGTGGCAATTACCTTCGTTAGGCTCTAGCCTACCCCATTGGTTAGGGTGAGACTGGTCGAGTTTGAAGAATATTATTATCATTGTTCCCTTCAAATATGCATAGAATTCACCACACCTATGTATCATGTACCAGTACAGTATTATCGTTCTACAGCTTCAGCATGAGAAACGTAAAAATATAACGAACTTCATGTTATATGGTAATTCCTGCGTGGCACGAGCATGTAAAAAAAATTATATAAAAACTGAAAATTTATAATTTTTATCGACGAATTAATTCACCAATCCATTCTCAATCAAAGAATGTTTATATAGGTAATAAAGAAACCAATACGAACTTTTTTCAAGTGGAAATACAGTGAGGACCACGTTATAATGGCAGTGGAAAAAGATAGGAGAACAGCATTGCCGATTCTCTGTATTGCCACTGCCTTCAATAGACAATAGCTGATGCCAGTATATCTGATGGAAATACCGGATATCTGATTAACTGTTCATTCTTGTTTGAAATAATCAATTATACTTTATATTATTCATCAAGAAAATATTATCTTTAATGTTTTTTTTAATTGAGAATATTTTTCTTGAATTTAATTCAATTTCTACATTTTCAAAACAAGATCTGACAACGTTGCAGAGCTAGAGAAGGATAGAGCTATTTGATTTTTTAAATGATAGACAAGAATAATTTTAATCAAATACTGCCATTAAAACGTGAACCTCTCTATAGATTTGATTTTGCCTGAGAGGTTTGATGTCACGGAACAGCTTTTAGATCCATTAAAATGATTGAGAGAACAAGAAACATTTGATAATTTACTGCCTTATATCGAAGCTCTACTCAAGATGTGTGAAGATAGAGATAGATAGATGTCTTCAATATCAATCAACGTCCCTTTGACAGAAATCTTTCGATAACGGAAATGGAGAACGAGTAGCGTGTTGTGCAGCTAGACAAGCGATGCCTGATGATGATCATGATGAAATGGTGCTTGACTTTGAACGGTTGCGTGTGAAGTTGGACGTCATTAGTTGACAGGATACGATGAAGATGATGATCATGATGATGCTGAAGTTTTGGACTGATGATGGTTGGTTGTGGGAGGGGGAAGAATCACCCCGGAGATTTAAGTACGGGAAGATGTTGGTAAGAGGAAGAGCCAAGAGTTTAGAGGCCTACCAGTTCTAACAGCAGCAATCGAAATCTGCCTCCTATTACTTCTTCTTCCCACCAACTTCTTCACTATTTACCCTTCTTCTTCGTTATCTTCATCCCTCTTTCGCGCCATCACTCGCCCATCGAGCGTGAAACGGCAGCATTTCAATTTCCCCGGATGGTTTTTCCATTTCCACCGGCTGATTGCTTACCCTTGGTGTTTGTGTGTGCGTGTGCGCGTGCGTGCGGCGAACATCCCCGAGCGGAAAATTCGAACGCTAATGCTGTTAGGAGCGCCGCAGCAGTCAGGCCCAGCAGTTACTCTCGGACATATTTCGAATTTGATCTCTGCACCCGACTGAAATGCCTCCTACCTAACGTTTCTTCAATCAATGTGTTGTTGCCTTTCCTGATCAGTAATAACATAGCTCAAGTCCATGTTCCTCGAAATATGGGTTGAGAACATGTTATGATGTTAAAAAATATGATGCAAAACATATTTGAAGCTGCGATTAACATCATCGGACTTAACGAGAATGTGTGTGGGCCAGAGAGACCATGTTATGTTTGGTAGACTATCATGAATATTTTCATGTTGAAGGGGCCTTCGGGCTTCAATTATTGGTTTAGACGCTGACTTTCATATACTAACTAGAGTTCTCGGGTTCGATTCTCGCCGGACCAAGATATTTTACTCTGATCACTGGACACTTTCGGATGGATACGTAAAATCATTGTTGTTTCTTTATAATGGCGATATAATACAATAAATTGAAGAGAATATGATGCTCTATGAGCTCATGATTAGCACAGATTTTTTCAATGAATCTTTGAAAATATATAAGGCTACAAATATGAAAAATCGGAGCCGGAAGGGGTTTTTCTTAAAAATGTGACACATTCGAGAGCTCATAGCTAGAAAAATAGAAGAGATATGGGAAAATGTTTAAAATGAAACTTGTAGGCTAATTTGTAAGTTTAAATTTTGTATTCTGAAAAAAATTTCGAAAGACGCATATTGTTCGAGATATTTGCAAGAAACCAAAATATGGTACTTTCAAAACACCCCCACCCCCTTAGCACATTGGGTAGGAGTGAGGACTTTTGATATTATGTTTACCCCCTTACTATCCTTAAAAGAGCTGCAGGGTCAAAAATTGTGTTCCAAACTTTTCCTTCTATACCTTTTTTTGAGCATTCATTGCCTGGATTTTTACAATAAACATTATTTACGATGGAATTTTCAATATAATTCAATATTTTGTAGCTACATGTTCATACTGTTGTAGAGTAGTAATTTTTGTAATGAACTGCACATAGAGGAATGTTTTCCTATATTAATAATATTTTTTAGTTGAAAGTTCTCCATATTATCAGTTCATATTATACTCAACATCTTTTTATAGTAAATGAGGAACTCAAAACTGGATTTCAATTCGTAACCATGCAATTTTGTTTATGAGCGATAAAACTGGTGACTAATATATGAGGAATAACTTTGATAGTAATTAGATCAGCAACAATAATAAAATCCTCTGCAGCACTTTTAATCAAACCCGATTCAGTGAAATGGATAAATCACATGAAAATGGGTTTTTAGCAGGCTTTCATTTATAGTTATGAACTCACTTTTATGGCGGATCTACAACATTAATTATAATCCTCTCTGATGAACGTAATCAACATTCACTCAGCCTGAAAGACTATTAATTAGAAGCTTCTAGGTTGAAGCGGATTATGAAGCCACTAACATCCACCGTATTAAATTTGAATTTTCATGCACTTGAAATCATATTTGCTAATTAAGTATCAGCCCAGATTGGCTCTATAATAATCAGCTGGCCGCAATCTTGCAAATAATTTATAATCAAAATTATGCTCTTAATTTTTGCTGCTTGTCATGAAGCAGGCTCTCATCGAGTGTAATTGCCACAAACGTTCATGTCATGATATTTCATTGTAATAATTACAGTGATTTATCTACGACAACAATACAAATGATGAAAAATGATTTATTTTTACTTTTCATGGAAAAAGGCTTTTCTGACAGCTCCACAGATTGAGTTGAATTACAATCCAACGTTCTTGAATTTCATTTATCAAAAACAGTTCTTCTACTACTCTACTACTACTTATCAATTTAGAATTTTTTATTTTCTGCAGAGATTAAGAAACGAGAAAGAAATCATTTTTAAGACCGTGTGAAACTCCAAGTAAGTAGGCTTAGACATTACTGTCGAAACTATGGAACCAACAAGCATCTTGTGCTTATTATCCCGCATATATTCTGAGATGAGGTGATAGTTTTCACGCTAATCTCATGAGGGAATGGAGCTAGTTTTCAGAAGCTCCTAAGAATTTTAATAAAAATATTAATATTAAAAAAATATATTAATTTTTGTAAAAATATTAATACCTACTTTTAAGAGTATTTCTACAATACTGTCTTAAGATTTGAAATAATCCATTCCCCACTGTTCTCCTCGCACTTTTATTCGAGAAAATATGTCATACCTTCATTCACCTCTAAGTAATGTGCATGAAATTTAATGTGCACGTGAAGCCCGGCGTGAAATGAGCTCCGCGTAATAACCGTAGTTTTTGTTGCGAGCGAGATGACACGATATTCCGCCGCATTCACGCTGAACGAGAAATAACAGGTGTTGTTTTCATTTGCACTGAAGATGGCCCGCGAGAGGAAAAACACATTTGAAGTTGCGTTTCGGGGGTTCTGTGTGTGTGTGTATGTATTGATGTGTTAACGCACAATTACGCGGTTCCGTGAATGACATCGTGGAGGTGGAAGGGGGTTGTTAGCGACTTGCTCCGTGTGGAAAGGGTGAAGAGGAAGGAGGATCACCCAATTTCGACCTCTTGCCTCTAAAGGGAAGGAAATGCAAATGGAGGATGCCATTCTCCGTTACAACGTTCGGCGGCCTGTTATCACCCAACTGCAATCAAACCTACGTCAGGACGCGAGAGAAGCACGACACAGAGAGAGTGAGTGAGAGAATGTATTAGTTGAAGAGAGAGAGAGAGAGACAGACAGAGAGAGTGAAAGAGATTGCTCGAGAGTGGGAGTGGATGGGAAGAAAGGATTTCCTCTAATTTCCTCTTGGGAACTAGCGTTCAGCTTGAATCAGAGATAGTATACGCACCATTCGAGTTATTATCGGGGGTTGGAGGAAGGATGAGGGTTAGTTGGAGGTCGGAGCTCAGAAGGCTCCTAGCCACATCGAAATGTTTCAGCAGTAGTTGTTGCCTGAGATTTATCGTCGAGCCGGTTCCTGACCAAAGCCGGACCATTTGTTGGAGAGAGTTTTGAACAACTGATTGCAAGAATTTCGATCTAACTCGGCCCTCGCGGGCTTTGTTGGTCGCTAATTGGTGCTTTGAATTCAGAACTGTGTGCTGGTGTGTTGATAGCCACAATGCGACTTCAACTTGTCTCATTCTATATGAGTCTCACTTTCATCAGTGGCTTTTTTTTTATTGCTTGGAAAATATTTTTTCATAAATTTTGCAAGGATGATAGATAGCTCATCTCATGAGTGTTGGAATATGTTGTATGTGCTTCTTCACTTTTACTACTTATGATAAATATCATATTTTAGAACAAATTTTAGAATGAATGAGATTTTGAGAAATGGTAGGGTAAAAAACCCACTTATAAGAAGTTTTTATGTGTATTTGAAACATTTCAATCTCATTCTTTCTGACCAATCATGCAATGTTTAACATTTTTTTTGACATTTCCCTCTATTATAATAATGATGTTGTGTGTGTGCTATTGTATGAGGTAATCGTGTAATGTATGATTTATAGAGAATTCTATTCAAAAACTAGTGATAATGCTATTAATATACCTAGATTAAACGCATACACTGATGTAATAAAATTTACTCGTTTGGTGGAGCCCTAATTTTTATACCTCATCAAAATCATTCATACTTGTTGATCATCTTCAATTTAATAGAATAACAAATAAAGTCTGGTAAAAATATCTATTCAAGAAGCCAATGTGGCCAAAATATGTATATAAGTAATAATGCAATTTAAAAAAATGAAAAAAAAAATATTTATAATTCAAAACATGAAGCTCTGAAGCTTCTATTTTCTCTCCAGGAAAAATGAGCACTGGATTACAGCAACTCTTCTCTTTTCTCTTTGTCATACCGTTGTCATTTTATTTTCCCTCTTAATTGTTATTAGGATCTGAATGGCTCAGCTGGAATCCAATAACAAAAGCTTCTACTCCGATTTATCTATTACCAACAGTCTTTCGCGTTTCTCAATTAGTTCTCTCATTAGTTCTCTTATTGGAAATTCATCAAATTGTCATGAATTTGAACTTTTTTAAAAATAAACACGGGTTTAACATCTTAATTCATCCATTGATGACAATTATTTTTGAAACAACTAGTTCATTCTTTAGGAATCAGCTTCATTAATTTTGAAATGCCACCTAGAATATTTGAAGCCTGTGCTCTACCATTATTTATTCCGCTGGAGATTCCTCGGGAATTCTCCATTAGTTCTCTAACGAATGGCATACCACTCACTATCAAGTACCCACTGATTGTCTCTAGTGCAGATCAAACAGACCGAACACATCAGTGTTTGTATTAGTTTCAACTCCGTGTAATACGGAATAATACGCTTTCCAGACGACGAGTTCAAAGTTTATCAGCTGGAAACTGAGGGGATGGGCACCGAAAAGCATGAAGTTTGTTGAGGAAGAGGATAAGGCTTGACGAAGAAGTATGAGGGTCGGACGAAATTAAATCTGATGGAGGGACTTGCCTGGAAAGGAATGCCCGTTACGTCAGGAATTGCTTGTGGAATGAGCGATAGGGCTGATCCCTACCGTGCATGAAGGGACGGAGAGTTGACGTGCATGTCGCTGGCCCGGCCACATTCGAATTTCACCAAACAAACTATGCCAAGATTTACTACCTATTTTCTACTATTTTCTACCTCCAATAACCGATTTTCTACCTCAAAGATAGCAGAGATATTGAATAAACTAAAGTGCCGGGCCAGGGACATGTTAGCCCGGCCATCTCTGAATTTCACCAAACAAACTATGCCAAGATTTACTACTTATTTTCTACTATTTTCTACCTCCAATAACAAATTTTCTACCTCAAGGATAACAGAGATATGAGCAAAAATATAGAAAGGTCAATGACCTCTCAGCCCGGCCATCTTTGAATTTGACCAAACCAAATATGCCAAGATTTTACTACCTATTTTCTACTATTTTCTACCTCAAACCAAACTGAAATCTAACCATTCATAACAGAGATATTGGCGAAAATATGTGTAGGTCACGTGCATGTCGCTGGCCCGGCCACATTCGAATTTAACCAAACAAACTATGCCAAGATTTACTGAATATTTTCTACTATTTTCTACCTCCAATAACCGATTTTCTACCTCAACCCAAACGGAGTTATAAGGGATTGTAAGTTTTCACCCACCCCCCTCGCCTATCACCACACACGAAAAAACGTTTCTAGCCTTGTCATGATTGAATTTCTGAAAAACTAAATGAGCCAATATGTAGTACACAAGCTCTGCTATCATATTCCACGAAGAACGGAATCGATAGCTCATCACTAGACAAAGTTATTGAGTGTTTAAAGATTACCCCCCCCCCCCTTTTAACAGCATGTCTCTGGCCCGGCCACATTCGAATTTAAACAAACCAAGTATGCCAAGATTTTCTACCTATTTTCGACTATTTTCTACCTCCAATAACCGATTTTCTACCTCAACCCAAAGGGAATTATAGAGGATTGTAAGTTTTCACCCACCCCCCTCGCCAATCACCACACACGAAAACTCGTTTCTAGTCTTGCCATGATTGAATTTCTGAAAAACTAAATGAGCCAATATGTAGTACACAAGCTCTGCTATCATATTCCACAAAGAACGGAATCGATAGCTCATCACTAGACAAAGTTATTGAGTGTTTAAAGATTACCCCCCCCCCTCGTAACAGCATGTCTCTGGCCCGGCCACATTCGAATTTAAACAAACCAACTATGCCAAGATTTTCTACCTATTTTCTGCTATTTTCTACCTCCAATAAAAGATTATCTACCTCAGCCCAAAGGGAATTATAGGGGATTGTAAGTTTTCACCCACCCCCCTCGCCAATCACCACACACGAAAACACGTTTCTAGTAATATTTTCAAACTGTCCAAAAATCCACTGTTTCTTACTCAGCCGCCAATTTGTTACTCACACTACTATCTCAACCAAGGAATCTCAGACAGTTTCAAAATTATTTGTAGATTAATTTCGTACCCTGGAACAGTGCCTTGAATATTGGTAGGGAAACTTGGGATAATTGGTAGTGGTTGATTTTAAAAATAAGCATGTATTGAACTATGTTTTGAATTGTTTCTGATGAATACCATATAACAAATAATAATGTTGGGAAATAAACATAAAACAACTTATTACATAAAAAATGCATTGCAAGACGTACCTTTATTTCATCAATAACTATAATTGAACATATGATACACTAATTAATATTTGAAATACCTTTATAAAATCACAACTAATTGTTCACATTCTGCAAACAGAAAGGAGAATAGAAAAAACATCTTTATTTGCAATGGAGGAAAATCGCAAACTATGTGAACATATAAGATACACAAATTAATATTTGATTACCTTTATACAATCGAAACTAATCGTTCACATTTTGCAAACAGAAAGATGAGAAAAATCATCCTAATTTGCAATGGATGAAAATTGCAAACTATTCGTTCATAAGATGCACAAATTAATATTTAAAATACCTTCATACAATCGAAACTAATCGTTCACATTTTGCAAACAGAAAGAATAGAAAAATCATCCTAATTTGCAATGTATGAAAATTGCAAACTATTCGTGCATAGGATGCACAAATTAATATTTAAAATACCTTCATACAATCGAAAATAATCGTTCACATTTTGCAAACTGAAAGAATAGAAAAAACATCCTTATTTGCAATGTATGAAAATCGCAAACTATATGAACATAAATGATACACTAATTAATATTTGAACTACCTTTATGCAATCAAAACTAATCGATCACATTTTGCAAACTGAAAGAATAGAGAAATCATCCTAATTTGCAATTGATGGAAATCGCAAACTATATGAACATATGATACACAAATTAATATTTGAACTACCTTTATGCAATCAAAAGTAATCGTTCACATTTTGCAAACTGAAAGAATAGAGAAATCATCCTAATTTGCAATTGATGGTAATCGCAAACTATATGAACATATGATACACAAATTAATATTTGAACTACCTTTATGCAATCAAAACTAATCGTTCACATTTTGAAAACAGAAAGAATAGAGAAATAATCCTAATTTGCAATTGATGGAAATCGCAAACTATATGAACATATGATACACAAATTAATATTTGAACTACCTAGTATAATTATAAATTGATTCAAGTCAATGAATCAATGTATGTGAGAGTAACGTATTGAAGATTTAATAAAATAATAGAATAAATTTATTTGTTTCAAGCACATATGCTAATACAAACGAGTTGAGTTGAATACAGTCATTACATTCTATGATATCACATTACTGGTATGTCTTAAATCATGCTTTAAATATATATCACAAGTAAGAGTACTTTAGTAAGTATATATGTTCCTAATATACAGAAGAATAGATCTATCACATTCGACAAATTTGAAATTTTAAAATAAAATATCTATCTGTACATTTTCATGTAATAACAATCCCATATCTATCAATCATAGCACTCCCGTATAATATATATACCTATACATATTTTATAAACGTGCAATAACAGTTCAACTACAAAAATAATGAATTTTTTGTAAAATTTATCCAATACTACATTTCTCACATACTAAAAAAATACCATTTATAGTAATCAACAATAATAACATTCCAGTTTTCAATATCTACCTATTCCTATTTTATAAACGAAACGAGTAATAACAGTATCAACTTCAACAATAATCAATTCTAGACAAATATATCCAATAATACATTTTTATATAATAATCCGTCACACATACAATAATCTCTTCCAACTATCTTATTTTTAGAGCTCAATCTATCCCCATCAAACTTACTTTATTCAGCTCACTGCATTCCTCATTTAACCGTCTAAAATGAGCATCGAATACTTTTAATATTTTCAATGATAATCTCTGTTCCCTGACTATAATTATCGGCCATTATTCAAGTGTTTATTATCATAGATCTGATTTCGATTGCTTTCATTGTATACCCATACAAACGGTTGATTTTCTGCTCCGTAAAGTTCGAAAGTAAAACCATGAGTTTGTCATCGTCAGTAACCACATTTGTAGTGAATTTTTCTAAATAGTGTCTTCTTATTCCACCATACATCGGGCACCTTAACAGAAAATGCTCAACATATTCCTTCTCTTTCAGTTTTGTACTAGTTTTCCTTCCTTCAACTTGTAAGACTTAAGAAAACTTTCCTCTGTCCTGCCAATCTCCAACCAGATTGCAACCCGCCAGATGCAACTGATTCTTCAACAAACACACCCAGTTACCTTGGTTATCTTGATCCTGTTGCGCCAACTCGTATAATCTATCAATGCATTCTCTGGGGTATCTCCCGTTAGCCATTGACATAACTCTACAGATGTATTTAATTGACTTGACGAATATAAAACTACTCAACCGTAGTCTTCCAGTCTCCAATCTCAATGACCAGCTGGGAGTGCTTCTATTCAACAGGAGTAAACGCTTTAGAAAATAAAGCTGTGCTTCTCGCCAGTGTGAACTTGGAAGAGCATTTCCTAGAAGTACATCCAAAATTGACAGTTCTGGATGCAGAATCGATAGTTCTACAGTTCCTGGAGATTAATAAAGGTAGTTCCATTGAAATAGTCGAAATAAATGGATATGAAAAAATGCTCTTCCAAGTTCCACTAGAAAAATGTATTTTTGTCAGCAGAACACAGAGAAATGCTTTAAGATCCTCGAATATGAGAGTTCTAGGCAGAGGAGGTCAACCTGAATATAGAACAGATGAGTTCCAATTGATAAATTCAATTGATAAATTTTTATGGCTATTTGAAATCCAAAAAATCTGGTGTGGTACACTCACACAACTTTCCTTGCTCATATTCGAAACTACGAGCAGATTTTTGTATATGTGTATATATAATTGTTTTCAGAGTTCTTTTTCCTTTGTGTAAATTGTGAAATTCAATGATTTTTTTAGTCGTCACTTTTTAAAGTCTTAAAAACAGCTGTTCTACAGATGAAATATCTCGACTATGATGTGTTCTTTTTATGAACTGCTCTACCTACCTACCTCATGCACGAGAAGGAGGTTACAAAGTCCATTTCTCAAGGATGGGGTGGACCCCCCATTAGTTTCCCAGAAAGGAGACTCATGCCAGTTAATAGAGCTGATAAATAACTATACAGAGTATGAATTTGAAAAAAATCGGTCAATTTATTTTAAAAAAATCGTGAAAACATGGTTTTTTAGTAATTATCCGCCATTTTTCTCAAGAATATACGGAGCTCCTGCAATTTTCCAAGGAAAAAACTCATGTCATTTGATAGGACTTATGAATAGCTACCCATGGCTTGAATTTGAAGAAAATCGTTAGAGCCGTTTTCGAGAAAACCGTGAAAAACCTGGTTTTTGGTCATTATCCGCCATTTTTCTCAAGAATATTACGGAGCTCATGGAATTTTCCCAGAAATGAGACTCATGCCAGTTGATAGTGCTTATGAATATCTATCTATCCATGGTATGAATTTGAAGTAAATCGTTAGAGCAGTTTTCGAGAAAACGTTGAGAAACATGGATTTTTAGTCATTATCCGCCATTTTTCTCAAGAATATTACGGAGCTCCTGAAATTTTTCCAGAAATGAAACTTATGCCAGTTGATAGGGCTTAAAAATGGCTATCCATGGTATAAATTTGAAGAAAATCGTTGGAGCCGTTTTCGAGAAAACCGTGAAAAACATGGTTTTTTAGTAATTATCCGCCATTTTTTCCGCCATCTTGAATTGAATTTTATTGAATTTCTTATTGTCGGGTCCTCATGGTATAGGGACCTTAAGTTTAAAATTTCAAGTCGATCGGTTAATTAGGAATGGAGTTATCGTGTTCACAGACATACACACACACACACACACATACACACACACACACACACACACACACACACACCACACACACACACACACACACACACACCACACACACACACACACACACACACACACACACACACATACACACACACAGGCCAATACCCAAAAATCATGTTTTTGGACTCAGGGGACCTTGAAACGTATAGAAAACTTGAAATTGGGGTACCTTAATTTTTTTTGGAAAGCAATACTTTCCTTACCTATGGTAGTAGGGCAAGGAAAGTAAAAACGAGATAATTCTCGTTTTCACCAGAAGAACACAGAATTCAAATATTTGAGAGATGGAAATCATAGTTCTAGGAAGAGGAGGTCATCCTGAATCGAGAACAGCTGAGTTCCAATTGATAAATTCAATAGATACATTTTTATGGCTATTTGAGATTCAAAAAACAAGATAATTCACGTTTTCACCAGAAGAACACAGAATTCAAATATTTGAGAGGTGGAAATCATAGTTCTAGGAAGAGGAGGTCATACACTAATACACACACACATACAGACCAATACCCAAAACCCACTTTTTTGGACTCAGGGACCTTGAAACGTATAGAAATTTAGAAATTGGGGTACCTTAATTTTCTCGGAAAGCAATACTTCCCTTACCTATGGCAATAGGGCAAGGAAAGTAAAAGAAAATATAAACTTTTCTGCCATTCTTCAGTAATTAATGATGCAATATGAACAACTCTCTCTCTCTCTCTCCATATTTACAAGAATTTCCAGGAAATGTCCCATTCGCATAACACAAGATATTCTTCAAATATTGATATATCACTACTATTCAATTAAATTTCAAAACAAGAATGAATTTTGTACAAGCACAGTTTTCAATGTTCAGTATTAGTGATAGTAGAGATAGATAGGAAATATCTTGGAGAATCACCCACAAAAGTTAAGTGCATCACATTTCTATAGTTGTTTTAGAGTGAATGCAATGTTTAGTAAGAAAAATGATCCCAATAATCCTGAGAACTACAGAGCGATTTCATTTACAAATGCAATTTACAGTAATAAATATTTGTAAGTATCTTGTTGACAAGATTGGAGAAGTGGATTTATGGTCGAGAAGTCATTAGTGAGAATCAAGCAGGTTTTCGAAAAGGATACTCCGCAATAATTGATAAAATTTATATTTTTTTCAACGTAATTAAACATTCTCTATCCATGTGTAAAAGATTATACTGTTTCTTCGTCGATTATAAGGCTGCGTTCGATTCAGTATAGAGAGAAGCACTCTTTTATAGACTGGCCGAGATAGGAGTTTCAAGTGAATTTGTTAATTTAATAAGAGCGCTATACGGTCCAAATGCAAAATCATCGATATGGTGCAAGGAGGAGCGTCAAACTGAAGACATAAGTATTGAAATCGGATTAAGGCAGCAGGGCTGTCTCATGTCTCCACTTTTGTTCACCTCATTTATTTATGATATTTGCGATATTTTGGGAGGGGGAATCAGGATAGGAGATATGATATTGAACGCTCTTTTTATGAAGAACTTGTTATCATTTCCGACAATGTTACTGAAATGCAGAGAATAATCCATGGACTACATTTTTATTGTAATCGTTGGAGTCTAGTTATTAATATGGATGCATCAAAGATGATGGTTTTTAGAAATGGAGGAAAGCTGTGTAAAAGGGAAAAGTGGAAGTATGGAGGTGAACCTGTAGAAATTGTGAAGGAATATAAGTATTTAGGTTTAGTTTCACATCAACTCTGTCTTTATCAGCACATTTCAAGCAAAAATTAAGAACAGCAAAATTTGGAATTCAGAGTTTGTGGAATAAATTGATAGCAAATGACGATGTGACTGTTTCAACAAAATGGCAAGCTTTCAATGCAGTTAGTATATCTACGGTTACTTATGCAGCTCAGGTGTGGGGTTATCAGGAGAGAAACGATCTAGAAATATTCCATAGATTTTTTATTAAACGTCTTTACTGGTTACCTAGAAATACTCCTAATTATATATTGTATTTGGAGACTGATGTAAAAGAAATGTATCTCCAAACTTTAAGAATGAACAGAGATTATGTTTTGAAAACAATAACATTATCAGATAACAGGTTTCCCAAAAAAAATACAATTACGATGGCTCAAAGTAAGTTTCGATGGTGCAAGGAGTGGAGAAGGCTGTTCGGTTTTAATGATATTAATTGGGTGGACCCAGTGACTCAGTCTGATGTATGGAAATTGGAAAGCTCGGATATAATTAATAAGATTGAAGGGGTAAAAGAAAGGAGACGGGGCCGCACTACCTGTGCACTGGGCTATTGTTCCAAAAAGGTGAATCCTCTAACTCTCGACTAGCATACTTCATTGTCCTCTAATTCCGGTTCATTACCCTTTTAGTGGCCATCAGTGGCCCCGTGTGCTTTCTTGAAGGCAATTCTAGCTGGTAGCACCAACTTATCTATTACTTTGCACCTTACTTACATCTGTTACTTGTATTTTCTGCAGTTATTGAATGTGAATCAGTGATCAAGTACTTGGATATTATTTTATTATTCCCAATGGTTCATTTGATGAAACTCAACTTGCTCACAATTGATTTTTTGGCGTCCTTTCAAATTCTATTAGATTGAATTGAACTCAACTTGACAAACATATGTATACGTGTATTATGTGTATGTCAAGTCCTATTCAGTATAGCAGAATTTCTAAGGACGGCAAACAAATGTACGCTCAAAAATCGATGTGGGCTTTACTTACACACCACGTACGTTTGACTAAATTTGTACTTATCATCGAAAGTAATGTGTGTGTGTTTATCCAATCACTGTAGGCTACCACTGGTTTACAGCTGGAAGTGCCTTTAAGTAATCACACTGGTCCACCAATATATTCCTCGGAATGGAAACCTTAACAATAGACCACGAAAATGTCGGAATTCAATAACAATCGGCGACCACTGAAGTGTCACTAGAACTTCTACCTGTCCATCCATTGTTTTCGGCGGCCCTGTTTCATTTTTTTAACCCGATATAAGAAAAGTGGACAAGAGATTTATAGAATAAAGCTGAAAAAATGATCATTATCACTCAATCTAAGCTGACCTCAGACTGGAGAATAATCAAATGAATAAAAGTTACATGAATGATAAGAATAAGATACGGTTCATTAGCAATATATTCAAAGCAAGATGATCCTCATTGCCATTAAATTTTAGACCGGGTTGGGAGGAGGCTAATAATACAATATGTTCTTTGTGCAATAGTGGTGAAAGGGAAGATATTTATCATTTTATAGGCCGCTGTAAGGTATTGGGAGAGCAAAGGAAAAATTTGTTACAGCATCAACTACTGGTAGAAGAAGTAGTGCGAAAATATCTTAACGGGGATGACTGGGTGCGGTTGGAGGGGTATTTAAGATCAGCGGGAACATAAAGAAATTTCCTCATTCATGAATACTATTTTTAAACTGTAAAATAGTTTGTTTATATTCTTTACCTAGGCTTGTCGGTAATATATTGTATTTATTGATGTTTACCTAAATCTTATCTTGTGAATGAGAATAAATTCTTGGTTTATCAATTATAGTTGAATAATAGTTCATGGTAATAGAAGGCTTATAACTATTTTTGTACAGAGTAGGTACCGGAATCAATGACAATTGCTGAAATGTATCAAAATTTTTTATCTTGATTAGATACGAGATAACTTACTATTATCTTTGTCTACCAACTCTGGCTGACGGCTTCGGCCA
Organism: Nilaparvata lugens; assembly: GCF_014356525.2. Classification (NCBI taxonomy): domain Eukaryota; kingdom Metazoa; phylum Arthropoda; class Insecta; order Hemiptera; family Delphacidae; genus Nilaparvata; species Nilaparvata lugens. The sequence continues at coordinate 36,277,227 of NC_052506.1, forward strand.
TGCCTAATGAATTTTTGTCAACCACAGAATAATACTGCGTGCTACTTCATTGGTTAAAATGTTAAGTGTTTGTATTATTCGATGTAATTGTGTATTGAGGACAGTAAAATTCTTTTCTATTCCATTCTATTCAATGTTCAATACATATCAAATCATTTTGGACCAAGAATGAATTTCGCTATCTTGAAAATTAGATAGGCTATTACGAGTTTGAACTATTAACAGGCACAATTTCGCTTGAGCTACATAACGGATTAATCGACCAGGAAACTCATTGGAGTATAATAAATCATCGTTCAATCATTTTTTTCGTGACTCTACCTTCTTCATTCAAATTATCTTCTCATTGAACTTTTTGTTAATCCATTATGTAAAAAATATCAAATGTTGACTTTAAAATTCATCAAATAATAATCGTTAATTCAACTACAACCAATACAATGATTATTATATTCCAGTTATTTTGGCTATCTTCAATATTATTCCAAATACACCTTAAATGAATACAGTCTGCATTTTGTTTGTTGAAGTGGACAAAAACACTGTCTAATCCTGGTGGCGTTGTCTTGTAGCCCAGCTATTGAAAAAGTTAGCTTCTTTTGAATATCCATATGTCGAATGTTGTTTTTCTTGGTAGATGTAAAGGGCAGTTCCGTGAAAGGATTCAATAGACAAATGCTGACCGTCTCCGTGATGTATTCCTAGAAGAAGGGTATGTCAAGATGTCTATAGTTTGATTTCTTCAAGAATAAGGAGTCCTTTAAGTGAGCGTGGGAGAGACTCTAGTGCTATAAGCGAAAAAGCATTGTCATTATACGACAAAGGTTGCCTTCTATATTGAGTAGATGCAAAATGTGAACGATTAGTTTTGATTGCATAAAGGTAGTTCAAATATTAATTAGTGTATCATATGTTCATATAGTTTGCGATTTTCATCCATTGCAAATAAGGATGTTTTTTCTATTCTTTCAGTTTGCAAAATGTGAACGATTATTTTCGATTGTATGAAGGTATTTTAAATATTAATTTGTGCATCTTATGCACGAATAGTTTGCAATTTTCATCCATTGCAAATTAGGATGATTTTTCTATTCCTTCTGTTTGCAAAATGTGAACGATTAGTTTCGATTGTATGAAGGTATTTTAAATATTAATTTGTGCATCTTATGAACGAATAGTTTGCAATTTTCATCCATTGCAAATTAGGATGATTTTTCTTATCTTTCTGTTTGCAAAATGTGAACGATTAGTTTCGATTGTATAAAGGTAATCAAATATTAATTTGTGTATCTTATATGTTCACATAGTTTGCGATTTTCCTCCATTGCAAATAAAGATGTTTTTTCTATTCTCCTTTCTGTTTGCAGAATGTGAACAATTAGTTGTGATTTTATAAAGGTATTTCAAATATTAATTAGTGTATCATATGTTCAATTATAGTTATTGATGAAATAAAGGTACGTCTTGCAATGCATTTTTTATGTAATAAGTTGTTTTATGTTTATTTCCCAACATTATTATTTGTTATATGGTATTTCATCAGAAACAATTCAAAACATAGTTCAATACATGCTTATTTTTAAAATCAACCACTACCAATTATCTCAAGTTTCCCTACCAATATTCAAGGCACTGTTCCAGGGTACGAAATTAATCTACAAATAATTTTGAAACTGTCTGAGATTCCTTGGTTGAGATAGTAGTGTGAGTAACAAATTGGCGGCTGAGTAAGAAACAGTGGATTTTTGGACAGTTTGAAAATATTACTAGAAACGTGTTTTCGTGTGTGGTGATTGGCGAGGGGGGTGTGTGAAAACTTACAATCCCCTATAATTCCCTTTGGGCTGAGGTAGATAATCTTTTATTGGAGGTAGAAAATAGTAGAAAATAGGTAGAAAATCTTGGCAAAGTTGGTTTGTTTAAATTCGAATGTGGCCGGGCCAGCGACATGCACGTGGAGAGTTGTGCCCTGCACATGGTGAAAGATATTATGTCGGATAAAGTTCAAGTGCAGGAAAGTGGGTACCTATTTGTACAGGGCGACGATCGATTGAACAAACGCTTAATCTGTGTATGGTTGGCTGGCTAATCCATCAAAACTGTGCATTGTCATCGTTGCGAACAGCTCCACCCTGTCAACAACACTAAAATGAATAATATATCCATCGTCATACTGAATACATAAGAGTGTAATGCAATTTGACAAAGTGGATAATGTTATTAGAGCATTAGTGTTTGATAGAGAAGGTCGTGGAAATCCTGGTTTTTATTTTGTAGGAAGTTCACCTCAGCCACGTTATGTATGATTTATTTTGTTTTTCGAGATGATTATTTTCTTTGAAATCTCTGATTCTAGATGTGTTTTCTCAAGCAATCTCGAATATTGCAGAAACAGATATTATAGGTAGTAGGAGATTCTTTAGCGTTATCAATTCAGAAATTTGAATTTCAATTAATTAGAGAAATGAAATGAACTAAGTTGAAGAATAACTGGAAAAAATCATGTATACCGGTTTAATTATATATTAACATTCAATTCATCTCCTCTTTCAGGATCAGTATATGATTTTAAACCTATTTGTTAAAATATTCTTTTGTTTTTTTTTTGCTTTCCAAATAATTTCTAGTTTTTTAGATGTAAGTTACCCTTTAATATTGTATTGTCATCGACTTGGTCAAGTGGTAGAGTGGACATTATTACTGTCTGAACTTTTCGTCACGTCATGAAAAAAGAAAGTCAATTTACTCTAATCAATTCTATATTTCCCTCTCATAGCCAAAACCGGCTTACAAGGCACTGAATTTCCCAAGGAACCGCTAATGAATCTCTTTTACAGGGCTATTTTAATATGCACAAAGGCCATTTTTAACGAGTATCAAGAAGGGTGAGTGAAGGGTACATGTGAGTAGTACAGAGTTGGTTGGGCTCTTGAGGAGTGCAGGAGATGAGTAGCTGACTATGCAGTTGGGTGGGATGGAACCAGGGTCTAGTCCCTTTGCACTTTTGATCGGCTAGGGCAGGGACTAACTGGAAGGAACAGGAAGTCTCTCTTAATAGGCAGATGGGATGAGAGGTCTCTTGTCGCTTCTCTCAAAAACTCTTTTCTCTCGTCGCACTGTGCGTACCAGTACTTGCTGTTACCCCTGCTACTAATACCAATTCTCACACGATCCTCATGTTGTATCATTTCTTTTCCCCAGTTTTGAATTCGTCCTGAATTCGCTCATTTTTCTTCTTATATATTCACTCTACTTCGTGTGCCTTCCTCTGCCTCCCTCGTTCATATTTTTCTCTCTTTTTTTCATTTTCTCTTCTTTAGGATTCTACTCTCCTGTTTATCACGCCCATTCCCTTTCATACCCCTTCTCCAATTCCATCTCATATCATCATTTCCAAGAATTCCTTCTCTCCTAATTTATCTATCTTTTGTTTTGTGTCCGATTTTTTCCTACCTCTTTTCTTCTTCTTCTTTTTCTTCTTCTTCTTCTTCTTCATTTTATTCCTCTTTATACCCTCTAATATTCTATCAACCATATCAGAACTCTATGAAAGTACCTGAGAGACCTACATTTAGAACAGTAGTTATTTAAAATGCATCTCATTCAGCTTTTTCTCCTTCTATTCCCTCTTATGCATTCGCCAATTCATTTGCATTTTCCCCATCCTTGAGTGATTTTTCCCCATTCTCACCTCATCCTTCTTCCTTTTCATCTCCCTTACCATCCTATTCCATCTCTCTTCTTATTTTTTATGTTCCTCAATCCCCTCTCCTCCTACCTTATCTCTTCCTCTTCGTTATCTCTATTCTTTCCCTCTCAGACCATCTTCTTTTTCGCTTTCTCTAGCAATTCCTCCACTTATTGGCATGGTGCTGATCTTGTTTAGTAGCAGAATTCATTCGCTTATTCCGGCTGCTTCTCATCTCAATAGACTGGAATGATCGGATGAGCCGAGCCTCACTTCGAGAGCAGCTTGTTAGTTGTTACCAGAATTAGAGCTGCTCTTACTTGAAGGGATGGGGCAGCTTCACTTATTCTCCATGGTTATGTGCTACTGATAGGGCACTAACTAACCCAAAAACTACAGAACCAATTTACTTACATGTGAAAATCATTGTAATTATGTTGAATTGAGAAATTTCCTGATCTTATCATTATTTGCAATAACCGATTCTTAAATACACAGGTTTTTCTACACATCAACCGAAATTTGAACTTTCAACAAAAATAACAATGATTGTAGGATTCTATTCAGATTTGTGTTTTGAAAACTTATTTCTCTTATTTACTGTCAACATAGAGTAATCTACGTATTGAGAAATTTCCTGATGTTATCATTATTTGCAATAACCGATTGAAAATAACAATGATTGACATAACAATAACATTCGATAGAATGTGGGATTCTATTAAGATATATTTTGAAAACTTATTTCTCTTCTTTGGAGCGAACTTTACTATCAACATAGAGTACTCTATGAATTTACTTTGATCTAAAAGTTTAATTAACTAGAGATCAACTCTAAAAACAGAACATTAAAATAATAGCACATTGATAACGAACATTGTTGCATTGGCAAATTAGCTCTTGAATTTAGCTCAAAGTCTCTCTGAAATCTCACCAGAAAAAAATCCTAAAAACTCTCTCTGAGATAACTGACACAATTGAAAAAAGTTTCCGATGAACTAATTATCTACTTCAGTTTGACCTCGATTATTGTTTAATCCTCAAAAACCTTTCAAGGGAACCTTGTTGCCTTTCTTCCCCACCCAAAACGTTCTTGAAGTTGAAAAATGAACACCGTTCTCTCACAGAAGCTCTTTCCCAATCATTTTGTGTCTACTTCACTCCTCTATCTTGCTTTATTAATGAGAACTCTTCTTGAGAATAATGACGTCACTGTAATGCTCCTCTCCTGCTTTTCCATTTTCTTTTCATCCTTGAATTATTAGTTGACGAGATCTGTATTTCGTTCGCCTCGCAGTAAATGCTCTAGTTTAACCCATTATCAATTGAGATCACCTCTGGAATTCTCATTTTTTTGCTTTCCTTGGGGGAAACCCTTCTTCAGAGTTCATTGAATAAGCTCTATCCATTCAGCATCGAATAACATTGATGAATCGCTTATTATTCCTAGTAGGCTACACTATTAATAATCACCTATAAAGACAAAAATTTCCGAAAAAATATAAATATGCATTATAACGGTACTTGATTTACACTTTAAATTCATGATTCAATACTATTCGTTGGTCTTCAATTGGAAAAATGTAGGAAATAAATGAAGTTTTAGGGATTATCTGGTTTTGTCTTGGCAAGATGATAACGGGGTGCAAAATGAAGCAGCTTATTTTATACAATCCATATGTTCTATTTGTTGGAAGCTATGACGAATTCGCTCTTCGTGAATTTACTGAGAACAACTTATGTTGTAAGGAAAGAATTCTTATGAGAAAACTTCACCAACTTCTTCAGTAAAGTATTTCTTGGTGATGTATATAGCATACAATGCAAGTTTTGAGTTTGGATTTTATATATTTGAATAAACAAGAAGGAGGGAAAACTTTACAACCCCAGAAGGAATAATGTCCCAATTGATGTAGAATAACTTTTCTGGTGTAGGTACTGGAAGAAAACGTGTTTGCAGGTATGTTTATTGCTATGTTGTTGAGAAAAGTCTTCTTGTTTTTGTATGAATGACAGTGCGGTAGTTTCAACATTTTCTTTCGTTTCCTGAGGTGCTTTGAATCACTGTTATGTAACAAAAAAGATGAGAGAAAACGAGTAACTGGCAACTCTATGCATTACTACTCTACTTGTATGAAATCTTTCGATAACTATTTCCACTCGTAATTCAAAGTTTTGGATTAACACTTCAAGTGTTAATCAGTAGTTGAATGAACCTGTTTTCAAATTATATCATCCGAGTTCATCAATGCTTGAATTTATTCAGCTAATTTAATGTTTCTGTTTTTGTTTCAGGTAATTTGATATGTCCCTAGCTGTTCCTGCTCCTGCTCATCCTGCTGTTCAGCATCCTGCTCTGGGTGCACTATCTAAGTAAGAACTATCTATCAGACAGTATATATATATTCCATGCAACAAATACTGATCCAAGTTTGGTACGAATGTAAAGGGGTCCGTATCACAGAGACAAGTTCTCACAGAGACAAGTAGTGTTTTTGAACGATATTCATCAGCGGTGATGAATAGGTCAGTGGTAGGCTATTTGGCTTCTATATATTCCATTCCATATTCATATTGATTATTCTTTCGGGTTGAAGGTCTAATATATACTTATTAGATATATTGGAATAGTTATCTTGAAGTTTGGTAGAAATAAATTACATTTGCATTTATTTATTTAAGTTATCTTCATAATTCTATCTATCTTCTATCTAATTCTAATAGGTTACCAACCCATCCCTATCTGATATGATAAACCTTTAATCATAATCATATACCTACATGATTAAAAAACAGCAGAAATTCAATTTACTAGAAAAAATAATGGAGTGCCTTCAAGTTCAGATGTAGGCAACACGCCTAACTTCTTCCCACATTCGCTACCATGTCTCTACGACACTGACCTTGCTTCTGTGAAACACCTTGTTCCAGTGAGAACTTGCTTCTGTGAGACTGCCATTTATAGCGCTACTACTTTGGACGGAGACCTTGTCTCTATGAAACTGCTTGTCTCTGTGGGAACTTGTTCCTGTGAGACTGCCATTTATAGAAATACTTTCTCCTGTGAAACTTGTCTCTGTGACACTAATATCGATCAAAAACACTACTTGTCTCTGTGAGAACTTGTCTCTGTGAAACATCCCCATGTAAAGCGTTATAAAACTCAACATTGTGATAATGATTGCTTATGAATCAGTAATACATGAACTTTCTCTCTCTCTCTCTCTCACTCCCGGTCGTGTGTTAATGGGGAGGATATTTTATATCCTTCTAAATAAAGAAATCTACTCTCTCTCTCTCCTCTCTCTCTCTCTCCTCTCTCTCTCTCTCTCTCTCTCTCTCTCTCTCTCTCTCTCTCTCTCCTCTCTCTCTCTCTCTCTCTCTGTATGGATATTAGGAATAGTAGAGCTAGTGGAGAAACAGGAATATATTTTACATTTCAGTATAACATTCTATAACATATTTTTTATAATTTTCTGAATCTCAAAATTCCTAGTCACATCTGAAATTTGTTCCGTGGAGCCGAGACTAGTTACTCCGTCATTAAGAAGAATGTTATTCTTAGATTGTATAGTAAGTCGTTTATTGGCTAATTTGGTACTGAGCCGCCTCAGCACTCAGACTGCAACAGTCAAGAACAAAGTTCAACTTCCTATCTCGAGCAAGATATTCAATTATAACTTCATTCATTTATATTCTTCCACGTCTGCAACTCCGGACTCGGTTCCCTCTGATTTCTCAAGACTTCCCAAAAGTATTCCTCGGCTCTTCCTTCCTGTGCTGTTTTCCCGCTCTCATGTCTCGAGGAAATGCTCAGTTTTCCCCAGAAAAATAACATTTGTTCCGTCTCATTTCTTAATAACCATTGGCCATTGTTTCACCCTCTTCTCAGTCCCTGAGTCTTCCTTCCTGACTCCTCCTAGTACGTTTTATTCTTATTAATGGTATTTCTCCCTTTGCGGCATAAATCAAATCAACGATACCATCTTCTAGACATTTAGACTTGCTTTTCCCTTCCACACTGTGTAGACCTACCTGCATGAAAACAAAAGTCCCCCTTGTGACGGATTCCATGTCAGCGTTACAAATTTTCATATTCCCCATCCTGTCATGCCCACAGCTTATCAGTATTTACTCAACTCCCCAGGAAACAAATCATCATTCTTGTTCTACAATAATTACCTCTTTTATCATACTTTTACGAGGATAATTCAGGGATTTGTGCACTTCCTGCTGAGATTCTTTAATGAGAGTTGGATATTCCCTTATGTTGAATTCCCTTTCTCAAATACGTTTACAACTTGACCTCAAACTTGATTAGCAAGAATCTTAAATGAATAAAATGTTGAGAATTGCTACTGATAATTTGTTGTAATTGACCGAGCGAAGTGAGGTCTAAGATTCAAGTCGACGGTTTGGCATTTCTCTTTATGTTTAAATGTTTATATGTTGCGCATTTACGGCGAAACGCGGTAATAGATTTTCATGGAATTTGACAGGTATGTTCCTTTTTAAATTGCGCGTCGACGTATATACAAGGTTTTTGGAAATTTTGCATTTCAAGGATACTATAAAAGGAAAAAGGAGCCTCCTTCATACACCAATATTAGAGTAAAAATCAGACTATAGAATTATCCATCATAAATCAGCTGTCGAGTGGATTAATAATTGCATGCCATGACGCATGCTATTCAATATCTCAATGTAACTTGGTAAAAAAAACAGCAGTTGTGTAGACTATTAATTGCATGTTTCATTGAATGGAATTTTTATGCATTATTAAATGAACCATTGATTGCGTGCAATAGCGCATGCAATTAATAACTAAAATAACATAGGCCTAGTATTGCCTGTCGAACTTTCTCTGCTTTGAACTCGGGCTGTCCTGTTGCCAGTATGTCTTGAAGTATATTAGCTTTTGATGTTAGCATTTTTGATAAACCAACCCCAACAGCCATTATCTGTTTTTACACCGATATCTCGCCGACACTTCTGAATCTGCAGTGTTCGAACAGACAGGATTTACTCTGATGGACAGTATAAGAGGAGACTGCGGTTTATGACTGCGCTAGGTATACTGTTCACAGAACTACTAGTGTTATTACATCTACGTTATAAGCCTAGAGTATCAGTTTTGTGGAAAGATCTTCTATTATTAGTTGACCATTATTAGTTGATTAGTTGATCATCATAGGGGAGAAGTTGTTGAATTTCACATTGAGAGTTGAAGAATGCGTTATTTTATTAGAAACCTTTATGCATGAAGATCAACGTATCAGTTCATTCATTTCTTGCATGTAAGGACGAGTAAGTCTCTAGAGCTGAACATCAGAATATATATTCTAGTTTCAACGTCAACTATATCAGTTCTCTTCACACTTAAAACCAGGATGTTGGGTATTGAATCCGGAACATTGATTGATATTAATTTATTCAAATGAAAACAGCAGAAAATGATCCAACCAGAACCATAGCAAGAAGAAGATTTATGTAAGGGTGTTTTGCTCTTCTTTACTGTATCCTTTTTTGTTCATCTTCCAAATTATATACTCCTCAGTCTTTCCTTCCATTTATTCTCAGTTATATTCATTTTTCTATCTGCTCCCTGGTTGTAAGTTGTGTTATTTGGGGCAGACCCGCCGAGATTCCTCCAACCTAGTGATATATATCACATGGTGCATGTGACATAAGCGGTAAGCTTACTTGGAGATGTCACTTGAATACGTAGATCTTCTAAAAATAATAAATGTTCCACTCTCATAAAAAAGCATGTAATAACAACGCCCACACCATGTGCTATGCTTTGAGCATAGTTTAGTCGAATACATATAATTATGAGGCCATAAGATTGATGTGGGTGTAAGAAATAGAATGTTTTCAAACTAAACTGAATTTACTGTATAATATGAAAAACTCTTACTCATCGCCCCCAAAATTAGATATTGGCTTCCTAATGAAGTAATATTCATTCATCATTATCAATGAAATATTGCTAAAAATGTTGGAATTTGATCCAATTCAAATTCAGATGTGATTAATTATTGTTGGATAACCATATCTCTAAATCCTGAAAAGTTACAATTTTATACAATGCAGTGAAAGTTTTCATGAAGGTGGTCCTGGAATTCCATAAGCTTTGTAGATCTTTACATTTATGTATATAAATTCCTTATCTTTTTTCGGAAACGACTGAAATATTGGGAATCGATTGAAGAATTCTTTGTGAAAATATCTTTCTCCGAGAACTTCCTACCAATATCCAATATTGGCCATCCATAAACTATCGCTTATTACTGAAATTACAGTCGGTTATCAGCACTAAGTGAAAGACATAGCTGTCGAAGCTACTGTAACAACACGCTCATAAAGTTCGTGAGTTTACGATCGCCAAACACGTTCAGAGCTCTCGCAAAAATCTCGATTTCGGTCGATCTCAAAGTTTTTTCACGACCAGACAGAAACGAGAATGGAATCCATTTCGACTTTGTGGGGGAAAATGCTCAATCTATCAACAATTCCGTTGTTGATCCATGAGTAGCAGTCCGGTTCGAACACGGCTTTTCCGAAATTAATTTCTGTCAAATGAATCGTTCCCCAGTTTATGTCTCGCCCGGTTTAGTATTTTTTCCACCGTGGGTTACTCACATCCATCACTTTTAGATTAATAGAAGTCCAGAAACCTCTAAAAAATAACATAAACTGCTCATATTAAAAACTAAATTGCAAGCTGTTCATATTTCTCAAGTCGGAACAGGAACTCAATTTTCGACTGCCTGTTGTAAGGTTAACCGACAAGAATTGTAATCAAAAATTGATTGAATATCTTGATATAAAATTTACTCAAAACCTACTCTAGAGCATGGAACGCCATAGTGGAGTAGGTCAATTTCCACACAGAAAACACTAAACATGTATAGAGGACACATTATAAAAAATTTTTTGTAACTAACTATTGTATGTAATTGTAATTCATCTAATATCTTCTGTAATTGATGTAGTAGTTTTAGTTTTTTGGTAAATGAACATTTATTCATTTTTATTTATTTGATTTTTTGTTTTTTGATTCTAATATTGAAGACACGACACGTTTCCGCTAAAATGTAGAAGGGTAGCCAACGAGTTAATTCCATTGAGATGACTGTATAATATATTATTCAAGTTACTTTCAGCTTCTCGCGTCTGCACCAGACTCAGATCTTTGAGCGGACCCATGTTTTTGAGTGGAGCTAGTGTAAATTTCAAGATTTCATTTATCCTTGTTTATAACAGATTGGGGAAGTTATATATTTCATATTTTTTACTTTTTTATAGAGTTTTTTTATATTTTTTTGATTGAATAAACTGACCCTAACTTCATCATACAATATGCCCAACTATGCCATTGTCAAGCGTCGATTTGAATTATATGGAAGTGAATCTTTTTCCTCTTTCATAACTTTCTTTAATTCTCAGCATTTCCCTATGCTTCTAGTTTCTTATTCCTTCTTTAGTTCTTGCAACTGATATCACTTTTCAGTCATTTCTACCTGTCTAGTTTTCTGGCTTTTTCTGTTAATTCCACCCTTAATCCAGCAATTGCTGTAATCTGTTTGCCATTGTAGGCGTATCGAAGTTGGGGTGCATAGCATGTAACGTATAGCTGGCTCACCTTCGCAATGGAGAGGTTTCAGAGTGATTAAAAGCACCGAATTCTTGGCAAGCGCACTCTCTCGCTCACTCCTGCTGCAAAAAGTAATCACGGAAGTAAGCCGTTAATCATCTCTAAAACCTTTCAAGCTTTCAAGATGCCTTTTCTCATAGTCGGAATCATACTGTATTAAGATACATTTTGCGATACAGTATAAAAGAGAAAGCAAATCGATCATTTGAACTGATCCTAAAAATAAATCATGACATTAAGAGATTGCACTACAATCAATCTAGAGGGGAATTGATTAAGTTTTCATTAGAAATTTCGAGAATAAAGTCATGTTCTTCTACGATAATGAGTATAGCACTTCAGTTTATGGTCTAGATATAGAAAACAGGTGACCCAAAATAACGAGAATTATATTACATAATACATAGATTTAAAGTGGATAGAAGAAGAAATAACTCTGAAACTTGCCATTTATGAGAAATTATCACACTCATAATTTTTTGAAAATTACTTCATTTATTGGATGGTTGTGAATTTCCCAAGCCAGACAAATGTATGAGGCTAGAAACGTTACTCGATTCCGAGATGACACTGTCGCCAAACAATATTCGCGCAGCCTCCATCAATGTGCGGTTTCGCACATAATGCGATCTGCGATCATAACGCGAATAATATGAATGAATTGAAAATTGAACAGAGAATACAAGTCGGGGTGAAATCAACCTTATCCCAGTTGAAATTTTGCAGTTTATCTCCAACACAGATTTCAAGCATGTATCTTTGACTTCTAAGGGAAGTGGTTTCAAAAATATATGAATAATGAGAATAGCAAGTTTTGAAGTTTTCATTATCGAAAATAATTTTTCCCCTACCTACATTGTTCTATAATAATTATAATATATATTTTTCAAGTAATCATGTTGAATCAGGTCACTTTACATGTACTGATTTGCTAAGGAATCAATTCGCAATGATGCATGAGACTTTCATACAGGAATACTCATTGAAGTTTGTAATATTATAACAAAAGACTTTTAATTCCGGATTCCGGTTGCACTTGGTCCAGATGGACTGGTAAGGATGGTCATCATGGTCAGTGTACTCTTCATATTCGGTCTTCATCATAAAACAATAATTGTTAGCAATTATTATTGGTAATAAAATATTTCCACCCCAAAAATATTTTGAAGCTAGAATTCACCACCAATTCCTTATTTGTCAGATTGATAAGGCGGTAAATCCTGATGGCAACAATAACATTGAGTTGTGGATCATCAATTGCAAAATTTGTTATAATGGCTTGAGTGGCTGGGTTAGTAGATAGTTAACCTCGAAATCGTTGAGGTGAGATTGTGCGCCAGAGTGTCACCCTCAGCCCATAAATGCTCTATTGAATTCGAACACGGTCATGGCCATGGTCTCTCCACTCCACCCCCTCACCAAGCAATAGTTAGGATGAATGGCGCGTGGCGGTGGGTGTGCGTGCATGTGACCACGTCAGATGATGTGCGAGTGAAGGCTTCGCCCACTCCAGTAGCATCAGACGCGTCACGTTGTATTGATTTTACGCGTTGAGTTCAAGTCTTGTGAACGCGCCTACTACTGTAGCTCACTACACTCGCACGCACTTTTGCACGCACACACTCTTACCGCCCGACATAAGTGCCCCTCCCCAACCTGAAACCCTTCGTCCCATGAGGGTTCAAGTTTGCGTACCAGACATCCCATTCGGTCATAATTTTCAGATAGGTTCAGTTGTTTGACTAATAAAACAGAAAACTTTTCTCAGGTATTGGAAAATTCAAATTTGATTTACTTGAAACATTCAAACTTGAATAATCACTTCAAACTAAAGCACCTTAATAGATCATGTTCAAAAGTTGATCATATTTATTCATTCATCTATTTTAACAAATACAAATCTTACAGCGACCATGAAAACCAAACTTCCAAACCTAATAGTCGTTTACAGAGAAATAAACCTTCTGATATATGTATGAGAAGGTTCATTATAGTCTACTGCTATCGTTAAAAAGGGTATGAATTTGCAGCCATCTAAAATTTAAACTAGTTTCAATTACCGTTGTCGAAGCTCTCGCTGTCTTTCTGCTGTGAATCAAATTCATCAATTACCGAATAGAACGACATCCATTACATAAATAATGAGTAGATGAATAAAGAGGTGTAGTGGTATGAAATAGCTCTTGATAAAGAAGTGGGTATGATATGAAAGTCCTTCTAGAGCATTTATATTGGGTGTGTGATAACAAAGAACCAATCGAGAAGCCTAGTTGAATCACTGAAAGAATAATCTTAAAAAAGTGAACTTTCTCAGCCCTAGTTACTTAGGTCTTTTTCGCCTTTCTCAATCCTGATTTAACGTGGAAAATTCTGGGAATATATTGAGCTAATCATTGAGCAAGTCCATTTGGATTATCTTCATTCATTTTTCCAACTTGCAGGTTAATGTAGTTCTTGAAGCTTTTGTTCAAAATAGAATGCCGGAAATTTGATCTATTCGTTAGCATAATCCATAAATTACTACCAAATCACAGTAATTTTGCTTCATTACTTTCATGAAGGAATTCAAACATCAACCCATAGTAGATTATTTAAACGTTGAGTTGAGAATACTTGAAGCATTATAACTGAAGCACACGCGTGCTTGGAGGGATTTACTCCTGAATAATCCGTTCCAGAAATGCTTTTATTGAGAGTTATGCGATCTTACGTTTGCGTGCGATGCCCTACTCCACTATGCTGTGTAACAGTCATTGCATCTAGGTTTGGAATTTACACTATCTGAAATAATTGTATTCAGTATTTGGGTTGTAGGCTAAATATTGAAATTTGTTATGATTATTTTCAAAAAGTTCCAATAACAATTATTAAAATACATTATTGGATATTTTGCTAACTGAAGTATTGGCTTCAATTCCAATTAATTGGATTTTATTTTAATGTTGATTCCATATTTTCATATTATCTTGAAGAAGTTATTAAATTGAAAACGGTTCAACAATTCAAAGAAGCCTAAAAGTTTCGTGATTATTATGAATGATTGAAGATGATGAATAATTAAGATTTATTCTTTTGTTGTTAGACTGATTTGGATAGATTCTTTCTTTGGAGATAGTAATCCCCTATCCGATATCAAATTGATTTACACAAACAAGCAACATTCACGAAATATTCATCAAAGCTCCTTACAGCTGATTTTAAATTTATCCACTTCCAAACAATCTAAATTACTTTAAAGATGAGCTCAATACAAATACTTAATCGTAATATGTTTTCTTTTTTAAACGACTATAAGCTTTGTGAAACTGTGACACCTCGTATTTTACAATGTAAGCCGCTGCTTTACGATATTCTATTTGTGAACGTGGACGTGGAAAGCGCTGGTTGGAGATGTTGGGGCAGCAACTTGCCTTTCAGCTCCTCACTCGACAACAACGAAGACGGTCGTCTGGCCGCCCTAATCCTATTATCCTGGCGGCGACTTGCGCCCCCCAAAAACATCGTCTGGTATTTTGATAGCGTCTGGCAAGGGGGCTGCGTCTCCCCCCCTCAACAACCTCCCACCCAACTTGAATAAATAGTTTTAAGATTTTCTTTTCCCACTGGCCGTTACACCCTATCGTATCCTTGAAAACCTTTCCTCTCTTTTTATGAATACAAATAATCCTGATTCACTTTCTCACAATGCGATCGATAAACTACGGAGTATGAACTGCCCACTTTGAAGCCGATTCTATGATTCTGATTTTCCAGCTTTGTCGTAGGAATATTTGACAAGTCCATATACCCCTTTGAGGTATGAGTATAAAAAGAGAAAAGTGTACGCACTGTTCGTGGATTATGAATCCGCATTCGACTCCGTCCCCCACAATCTGCTTTGGCAAAAATTGATGAGACTTGGAGTTAGTAGGAGAATTATCAATGTACTCCAAAACCTTTACAGTAACTTCACATTAGTGGTGGAAAATCGGTCTCGGGGTAGTCAGTCTGAGCCAATAGCAATGAGCAAGGGCGTTTTGCAGGGCGACCCCGCCAGTCCACTGCTCTTCGCTCTCTATACGTCAGGAATAGAAGCTTTTGTCAGAGAGAGAGCATTACATGGCCCGAATATTGATGGGGACAACGATATTTTAATGTTACAGTACGCTGATGACATAGTTATATTGGCCGATAGTATTTCTGACGTAAGAAATAAATTAAAATGTTTGGATCAATATAGCTCTGAAGTAGGTCTAAAGGTAAATGCAAACAAAACGAAAATTCTAACTTTCCATAAAGGACTCTTAAGCAAAAGTCATAAAGCTTATTTTCTGCTAGGGGGTAATAAAATAGATATGTGTAGCCAGTATAATTATTTGGGAGTTATATTTCAATCATCTGGTGGGTTTTCTGAGATGTGTAGACGAGCAATAAATAGGGGGAAATCTGAATCAGCGGTGGCGATAGATGTTTCATCTAAAGTAAGGTCAGTGAAGTGGATAGATAAGATGAAGTTATTAGATACAGTTGTAATACCGTCATGTCTGTATGGCTCTGAGGTTTGGGGTTTGAATTGTGAAGAAGCAGTAGAGATAGCACAGTTGTTTTTCTTAAAACGCCTGCTTCTACTGCTCCGTTCAACGCCGAGTTGCTGTGTCAGGTTGGAAACAAATAGGCCAAAACTCAGGTTTCAAATATTTTAAAGATATTTATCATGGCTTGTGAAAATTGTGAACTTGAGAGAGTCACGGTTTCCATTTATTTGCTATCGCCCCCTTTTAAGAGTAAGTTTTAAAGGTAATTGGATAGAATATGTTCGTAAAGAATTAGAGTCTATCCAATTCGAAAATATTTTCATTGACGATGGAATTGATGCAATCAACTTAGTGAACAACAGGGATAGCATTCTTAGTAGTTATCTGAGATATGTAAAAGAGGAGGACATAGATCGTGCGTTTTTGTCCCAAAGATGCCCTCTCTATAAACTTATCAATCCTAACTTTGTAAGAGGAGAACAGCTAGATTTTGAACTTCCAATAAAATTAATCCGCTGTATATCACAATTGAGATCATCATCAGTGTCATCTATTTTCTTTTATATTGCCGAGGAAATCTACCCCTCATGTAATTCTAGTATGGAGTCATTAGCGCATTTCCTCTTAGAGTGCTCCGCTTACCAAAGTTTTAGGTTCCTTATTTTGCCTTACACCAATAATGTTATTCAGGAAACAGATAAAATCATGATTCTCCTCTATAATTTTTATATTGAAAAAATTGTAAACGTATATGTAATTAATTTATTTAATTACATATTATATTATATATTTATATAATATATATTATATATATATATAATTGATATTATAATATTAATTGTAAACATATCTTGAAAGTTCTGTCCAGGAGAAATGCAGAGTAGCTCTACTTTACCTGTCTAAAAGTGATTGCTATTGTTATTTGTGATATTTCTTATAACTAGTCATTTTGCTCATTTTACTGTTTTCTATTGTTACTTTTTTATTGAAATTTGCATGTAATACTGTGATGATTGTCTGTATTTGATTTTAAACATATTTTATCTATTGTTATGTATTATGTAGGCCTATCAACTCAACTCATTTGTATGGCGTTTGTCGAAACAAATAACATGATTTATTATACACCCCTTTGAGAGGATGTCAGTGGCTGCTAAATTATCTACCTATTTATCTCTCAAAGCATATTGTATTTCATTTGATGGGGCTCCATTCATTCATTACTGCATGCATTTTACATTCCCCAATTCTAAAAGATAGGGAAGTATTTATTTGTTTCAAAACATGATTCAAAATTTCTAGAATTTCTTTGAGCGCTATCCTTGACGAGATGCTGTGGGGTGTGGGTTTCCTTGCTGGTTTAATCTTGTAACTACAGTCCAGGCAGTTCATGGCAGGATTAAAAAAAAACAACAATGTATTGATGAATTCAGCTGTGCTGGATGTGAGTGAGTTTGTGTATTTTTGGCTTCAAATTTTCTCAACTCAAACTCTTTCAAATGTTGCAGTGATTTTTGAGTGTAAGATTCATTTAAGATCTTATCCTCATGAATTCAAAACTTATAGTTTCTCTATTTTATGTTGAAAATTGGGCTGACTTTCGTCGAGTGAAAGTAGATATGACCTATTTTTCTGAGCAATGTTACAGTTCATCAAAATTTGGGGGGAGGAACAGTTTTGGACTAGGTCTATTGGTCTCTCCTAATCGTGATTATGAGATTTGTGATTTTGTTAAGGAAATCCATCAGAAACTATTTACAGTCATTGTATCGAAATCATTTTGGTCACGCTTATTATTTTAGCTTAAATGGTGTTGAATCAACTATTAGTTTGAACTTGGAATTAGTCCAGGCGCTGGCTTACATTGAGCATACATGAGAGAGGCAGAGAATTTGACTTCGGATTATTGTTAGGGGGTGTTTAGTGTATATGAAACTCGATGTCGTCACGTCCCAGGGTGGTCGACAGCTTGGGGGGGAGGGGAGTAAGTTGTAAAAAACGCGCGTTTATAAAATCGCCTGTCCTGCAGTTACTATTCAAAGTACAGCTTTTATTTTTTTCTCAATATCATGTACACATAACTGGCTTTCAATGTGGTCCTATACTTTTTTGCGATAAACCGCATAGTTTTTCCGTAAAAAAATAAAATATCTCGAAAAATGTATTTTTTTATTATGGACTTTTTGTTATTTCTCGAATATTCAAGTAATTAGCCGACATAGAGGAAAAGGCTCCCAATAAACGTTGTAGGCCATTTCTTGCTGAATCCAATGATATATATAGTTTGGGGGTTACGATCATAGATGCGGCGGTGGGAGGGGGATAAGTAGCACTGTTACGCTGCGGCGCGGTCCTCCCCCATGATTAATGTGCGTAATGGCCTGTCTATCGCATCGCTCCTACTAGTCTATGCATTCAAATTATGTATTTCAGGAACGCTATCTTATGTATTTTCGGTCGCTGAACACGATTTTTCAACTCTCAAGCCTTAATAATTGATAATTCTCATCATAATATACTAATTATGGTAAAAATTACAAACTTCATCTCATTATCATTATTCATGATTACATTGTAATGATAAACCATCCTGTTAGGAATCCTATATGTGTTTCTCAATCGATAAAAAACTGATATTCCATTAAGAGAGAATAATTATTCGATTTATTTCAATGATCACTTTGGAATTGCGAAAGTCAAGTAATGGAGTAAGTTAAACAAATAATATAGGCTACCCCATATAGAGCACCGTGTAACAGGAGTAAAATATTTTCTTAATATAAATTTACAGTTGAAACACAAATAATACCAATTACTCCCATGTGATATGACTAAATATTTGATTACAAGGAAATACAACTCTAAAGCTGAGTTTACACCAAAGTTATTAAGGAGATGTTAATATAACTTAATCTTTATAGATTCTATTAGATTGAACATAACTTATCATACATTTGATAGACATAAGTGTTTGCCAAGTTCCGTTCAATCTAATAGAATCTATAAATATTAAGTTATTAACATTTTGTTAATAACTTTGGTGTAAACGCAGCTTTATCAACTGATTTCTGTAACTTATATCTACTCATCTGGCTGAGTTTGACTGATTGTCTTGGGGTGGTACTTGAATGAAAGTGGAATGAGAGATATCTTTGTTGAATTTGAAATATTTGGAGAGAATACTGTTGGAAGTCTATTGAGGGGAGATCAGTATAATTAAGGTGTGAGAGCAAGCAATCAATTCAATGAAACAACTACAAGGACTCATGAACGGTTCAAATATGAGAGATTGTCAAAGTATATTTGAAAGAAGTCAGGAGCTATTTGTAGAGTTTTTTTAGAATCAAAATCAATGACTACTTGAAATATTTATGACTGATTATTGTAACATAGTTTAAATTATCTTAAATTGTATTCATGCTCATAAGGATGGACTCTGTATTGCACATAGAAACTGTTCGAGAAAAGATCCCATAATTTTTTCATTCAATCACACAAACTATGTTATAAAGTCTGTGTCATATCTAGAAAATATAAAAAATACCCATAGAAGTGAAAAATAATTTCCAATAAGGAAACATTAACTCTATACAGTCAATACATTGACTCTCTGTCAAATGAAACCTTGAAAATTTAATAAATGTGACAACCGATCATGCTTTAGAGCATTGATGCTCATTAGATCATCCAAAACTGAGTGATTGGAATAGCTAGTTCTTCAAAGGCTTTCCTAAAATGGCTGCTACTACATAAATGAATCTTCCATCAAAGATATTCTGTTCAAGTATGTTGACATCATTATGGATATCACTGGAGACTGTGATGAAAGTCATTTAATGAAGTAAAACAAGAATAATGTGAGATGAGAATGATTTCCAGAAGCATAATCTTCTCAAGAGAACTTTACATTTTTCTTCAAGACTCTGATGGACAACAGAATCTGCATAATGTTATCAATGGTTTGGAAGCAAGTGAAGAAGTGTGTGATTCTCTTTTGAACGTATAGAAAGAAATAGTTATTCGGTCTCCAAAGATTTTTATCTCAACATAGTTGTGGCAAATTGTAAAAGTGTATTCTCACCTATAAAAATAAACAGAGTTCTTTCATTCTCCACGATGCAATCAAACAAAAATCCTAGTCTTAGTTAATTCTAAAACAAAAAGATCTGATCTCTGTATTTTTACTAGGTAGCTGTTTAAAGATAATTCAGCATTGAAGTTTTAGTGCAGCATGCATTTCTACAATAGCCGCAATCTCTGTCAACATCTGATGGATATTTGAAAAAAAACTCTTAGTCTCACTTGGCCTATGAAATTGTAAGTGAAACTAGTTGTGGATTTGACTAAATCCCTAAATATCGTTGACAAATTCGCATAATGATGACATGTCTCTCCTGAATTCAACTCCTACTTCACTTTTCAAAACTTCAATACGCTGCAAGATTATGGAAACTTTGTGATGAGAAGAGTTATGAAAATTCTCAATAAAGATGGAGTGATACAGGTGGACATAGCTTTTCGTGTCTATGGTCTAAAATCAAACAAAGGTAGTGAACATATTAGAAGTAGCAGAGTAAAAGAATCACTCCAATAATATGCTCTCCAAACCATCGAGACTTGATTTCTTAATCTGTGGCAGAGATTTATTAATGTGATATGCAAGAATCTATAGAGGAATTATCCATACGTTAGCTACGTGCAGGAATACATTCATTCATTCATTCATTTGTGGATAAAATTACAAATCATATAAATATGTTTGGGAAAGAATAGCAGGCATGGCCCAAAACTATTCGAATCCCACATTTTGATACTGAATAACTTGCTACCATTTCAAAACAGTCTGAACGGGAATACCATAATGGATGAATCAATCAAAAGTTAGTGAAATACCATTATAATAATACTGTTAGAAATAATATGAATGAATATTTAAATTTTCATTTCATTTTGATTTGACACACATCTATTATTATATTGGATATAATTTCTCAAAAGTCCACGACAAACTGAAGATTCACGAAAGATTAACATTTTCATCCTGAACATAATCATTATGATAATGAATGAATGATGAATTCCATTTCCACCATGAAGAACTAAGAAATTCCACAAATATTTCTTGGAAACTAACTGACCACTATCAAGTAAGCGTGGCCAGTGTGCAATTAATAATATAATTTAGCCTGCAGCGCATCACAATAAATTAATTTGAAATAAAAACAATAGAACATAAACATATATAAATATTAACTTTATTCTATCCTAATATATTTCTTGAACCCCAGGTTTCGTTTATTTCAAACAGTCATTTCTTAGTTTCCTTGCAGAATGAGATGAAGTTTGTAATTTTGACCATAATTAGTATATTATGATGAGAATTATCAATTATTAAGGCTTGAGAGTTGAAAAATCGTGTTCAGCGACCGAAAATACATAAGATAGCGTTCCTGAAATACATAATTTGAATGCATAGACTAGTAGGAGCGATGCGATAGACAGGCCATTACGCACATTAATCATGGGGGAGGACCGCGCCGCAGCGTAACAGTGCTACTTATCCCCCTCCCACCGCCGCATCTATGATCGTAACCCCCAAACTATAGGCTATATATCATTGGATTCAGCAAGAAATGGCCTACAACGTTTATTGGGAGCCTTTTCCTCTATGTCGGCTAATTACTTGAATATTCGAGAAATAACAAAAAGTCCATAATAAAAAAATATATTTTTCGAGATATTTTATTTTTTTACGGAAAAACTATGCGGTTTATCGCAAAAAAGTATAGGACCACATTGAAAGCCAGTTATGTGTACATGATATTGAGAAAAAAATAAAAGCTGTACTTTGAATAGTAACTGCAGGACAGGCGATTTTATAAACGCGCGTTTTTTACAACTTACTCCCCTCCCCCCCAAGCTGTCGACCACCCTGGGACGTGACGACATCGAGTTTCATATACACTAAACACCCCCTAACAATAATCCGAAGTCAAATTCTCTGCCTCTCTCATGTATGCTCAATGTAAGCCAGCGCCTGGACTAAATGTAAGTCGTTATAATAGAAGTGACTATTTTCCAGTAATTCTAAATTAGCGTCAAAATTGTTCTGTATAAGATGTCCTTCTATAACTTTGTATTTGTAATTAATTCGATATTTCAGTTTAGTTAATCACTGATACATCCAAAATAGAGGATTCATTAAATGGAATGTTTCAGTAATGGACATTATTGGAACGTTATAACTAACGCTCATGTTAGTACGCTTGATTCTTGATAGTATGGAAAATTCACCGAAAGAGTACTGTACTAACTCATGATTCGGCTTGAACAATGAAAGAGGTGTATCTTAATTATTCTCGTCAAGATTAATTTGCATTATCAGTGAGACTCGACTTATATTTTAATGTCGAAGGTGGAACAGCGTGCTTGTGAATTACAAATGGAGGACTTTTACGCTGCTGAAGCAACACAACATGAAATTTGCTGATTCCTAGAAATATCCTCTCCATTACCGAGCGTTTCCTTTCCAATTAAAGAGATGCAAGAATTACAGGCCCACCCAACCCGTATCAAACCTCTTATTCCACTGCAGTATAAAGAATGGTAATGCAAATCAATTTCTACGTCCAGCAATGCTGCTATATTGCTTACGAATATTGCAAAATCAATTTTGAAAGCCTTGCAATTCAAAACTGACTCTTCTTTTCGACTTATTTATGCTGATAGCAAGGTTCCGAATGGTAATTGATCAATCAACTATGTATTTTCAACTGTATAAAAAGTTTTTGCATGCCTCGTAGTCATTGCAAATAAATCAAGTTTCAATGACAAATTAAATTCATCTTCTCTCAGTTCATCCCCATATCCTCACTACCAGTATCTTTTGGAGTGAGTTCCTATGATCAAAACTACAAAAATTATTGTCATTTTCAATATTCTCATGTATTCTCTAATAATTCAAATAATAATATATGAATAAAATAATAATCTGAACTAAATATTTCTCAATAGTATTATTTATTTTCTAATAATTCATTTTCATTCAATCTCACTTACTCAACCCAGCTCATCAATAAGACCACAATTAATGTAAAAAATATGAATAATAAACAGACTGTTGTCGATGGATTTGAAACCATTTTTTAGAATATTAGATTTTTTGTTATTTTATTTGCAATCAAAATACTTATTATCCTATTCAGTAAATTTCTCGTTTTTTGATGACATCCACATGTATTGAGGAAATATATTTTTCATATGACATTCTCATGATCGTCATAATCCAGGTTGATAGTTTTCAGATTTGTAATTATGTATTTATGAAAAACCCTGTTAATGAGATGGAGTACACAGAAACTCCCATCTAGCTCCCTAGAATTGAGCTGAAATCCAATTTAGAATATGGCCAATGCAAATGTAGACTATAAAAAGTTATTTATTGATACTGTTCTACTTTTTACGAAAGAAACTTTTGAGACAGATAGTATAAAAACTACCCCCTACCTGTTTAAACTTCAAAGATGGGGGTGCAAATTGAGTGTTAGTAGTAGCAAGTGTAAGACAACTTACATAATCCATAATACACCTGAGGGGGGGGGGATTGACCTCGTCTGCTGCGAGATAAGTTTCAAAAGCGTCTTGGTCTTGGGTGTCTCTTGGGGGGACCGAGACTCCCTTTATATCTCGACCCCCCCTTCCGTCCCATGGATCACAACAACATACAAGCCCCTATCTGACTATGTGCATAATGGAACAACCACCTTTAACCCCATATACTGCGTCCCATTCGTTCGTTGAAGCCGAAGAGCTGTCCCTTATGCAAATTTGCGGTATGCACATAATAATGAAGGAATAAGCAGGACTCTAAAATTGGGGGGAGAGGGGGCCAAGTTGGTGTAAAGTGTGCTCTATCGTCGCCAATGAACCTGAGCTGAATTTTCTTCATCTCTAGATGGCTATAACACATGCAGAACATTGGGATTGCGATGGTGATGGTGGTGTGCTGGATTATTTGTTTCTCTTGATGATATTTTCTTCTGTGACTATTGCAGTGTTTGAGATCTGCAAAGCATGTACTTAATCGTAGGATGCAGATGAAAAATTTGGATTTCAAAGAGATTTCTTCATTTTCTAGATTTATTTTATTGTACGCGTAAGACGCTACTTGCATCATTGACACTATTATCAACATTGTTTGTTAGATGTTCCTCTAGCATTGCATTTGAAGCAGCTTTCTCTTAGTGCTTCAAGTGTGAGAGCCACATCGCCACTCTGGTACCTACTCCCTCCAAGTTTATAAAAAATGTTCTTTTTCGTGTCTACATGAATAGAATAGGTGATTATTCGAATATCCATTTACAATATCGTAACAATTAATCAAAATCCTATCCTACCAACCAATTACTCTATCCAATATTCTACAGACTAAGAACATTTGTATTGAATTGAAAATCATAGAAATTGTTACAGGGAACATTCAAGAAAAGATTTGAATTCAAATTCTTGATTGTTGCAGACCTTGCAGTATTTTTATTGATAAGAAAAATAGGAAATTCAATTAAGTTAGTCCATCGTTATTTTAAATGAAATAGAATTGTACGAATTCAATAGGTGTATTTCTAAGCATAATGCCTGACTTTTCCTTGGGAAGCTACATCCCTCAACCTTGCTGGTAACGAGCCTAAATCTGTGCTTGAGTTTCAAGTTGGACATCACCAAGACCAAACCAAGTTTCTGGGTAGATCGAAGTAGGTAGTGGGAAGTGGCAAGTCGCGAGACAGTTGCCTCTTAGTTTTCAAACAGTTTACACGGCTATCCTGTTCTAGCCTGAACTTCTCACCTTATTATCTTCTCTCCACCGACGAAGTTCTGGCAAAGTTTTGGTTTATCCTGACGACCTGTAATCCAGACCAGAAATTTCATCGGATTTTCCAACCGATTGAAACGGATCAAACCGTATTGCTTGAATCTGAAGCAACTCCAAACTACAGCATTGAGCTTGTACAGCGATTGAGTTTATTCTATCAACTATTCAAGTAGCTGCAGGTTATTGGGCAAATCCAGTGAATGGACACTAATGATATGAACTTTGAGTTCTAAATTCTCTGACTAATCATCTGCATAATCATTTCACAATGATAATACTGTATTGATGGAGAGTGATTCCAAGAGGGGAAAACTGTGAAATTCAAGCGATCTATTCCAATAACATTGTATTGTCAGAGATTTAAGAACCAATGGATGTAGTTCGAATGAAAGCATCAATATTTTCACTTGACTTGAAACATCAACTTGAAACTCGTGAATTTGGTGATCCTCTGGTCCAATCGAATGGTGCTGATTTTGTCATTGAGAGGTAGGTAGAGTTCCAGAGAAAACTCATAGAAATTGATATTTTCAATTTATTATTGCTCCAAAACGCAGTTACATTGGAAAAATATTAGAAGTTTTGAATAATTTTGAACCTAAATTTATGGAATCTCACTTCACTTTGACCAACTTCTTTACTTGGAAAAGTTGTGCCTTTGAACCTCTCAGCATTAATAGGCTATTTGTAAATTACCTACTTACCATTCTGAATTTCAAAAAGGTTAATAATTATAATATAATAATAACATTTTCTTTTTCGTAATATTTCATTACAACATATGGCACACACAGTAATGCACAGAATGAAATTTACATAAGAAAAATAATACATAACTACTTTACAGTACATTACGAAAAATAATTAGGTTAGATAATAATAAGGTTAGAAACCTGCTTTGTTTCAACCATAAAAATCCATAATATGGTAATGACTGTTCACCGGCATTTTATTGAATTGTTTTCATTATGAGTTTATACATTGGAGTGGCTGTAGTCGAATAGATTAGATGCTTTCTTTATAATTCAGAGGCTCGGGTTCAAATCCCGGCCCGGCCATGATATTTTTCTCAGGCCTCTCCCGTGTGTCGGATGGACACGTTAAGTCGTCGGTCCTGGATGCCTAAAACCAGTCATCAGATCAAGTCAAAGGTCCTGAAATTGAACAGGTGCGATCTGGAAACTGTGACACCAGACCCGAGCCAGCCAGGTCACTCGATATTATTATTATGAATGCGTTTCCATACTGTTGAAAATCTAGTTTCCACATTAGTTTTCCTGAATTCTCATAACTTCAATCTTATTGCTATAGCTTTGTACTATGAGTTATTCCAAATTTGAGTTGGATATAATTTCATGTTCATTTGTCACTGTCGTACTATGGTTTGTGTAAAATTACCTTAGATGTGGCTCATTTAGTAGAGGTTCAAAGATATGAGTGACGGAGCTCATACATAGAGACTGAGGAATATCTAGGATGATCGCTGGCATTAGAGTCGCTGACATCTCTTAACTCTTATGATGCATCTGTCGCATTCTAGTTACACATTTACACTTATGATTTGGCTGAGAATCTAATTTCATCAATCAGCTTGATTGCGCCGTGACGTCGTCTACGTGATTAAGGCAAAAGCGAGTAGAGCCGATACATTGCTGCTCAGTGCTGGAAGCAAAGAGACGTATTTGCGTTTAGAATGTGTCGTGATGAGGTGGTGGGGTGGGGGGTGCCTGAGGGGTTGATGATGAAATTTGTCGTTAGTGGTGTGGGTGAAGAGGGATGAGATTGTGGCCGGGGGGTAGGTGTGTCGCCGACCCGGCGTCTCCGCAGCCAAATTAGGCGCTTCCTGCAACTGAAATTGCTAGAGTGAGTGAGAGCAAGTGACGCGAATCAGTCACCTCGATTTTCCCCCTCTCTCACACCATCCACTAACCTATCACTCTATCCTCCTCCCGGAATAACTTCACTTTCTCACACACACTTCCTAGCGTTTTTCCTCTTTTTGCATTCTCCACTCCTGTCCTTCTTTCTCTCTCTCAATGACACCATATCAACGTCGCTTAATCAGTGCATGCGCCTATTCTAGTTGGCGTCGAGCCTCCATCTCTCTTCTTCAACTGTGATAATTATTCAGCGTGAAAACATCCGTAACAAAGTTTTCTCTCTAATTTCTCCAATAAACAAAATTCAAGTGACCCATTCAACTCGAACTGGTGGAGCTTTGTTTGCAGTACCTGATTGGAGCGAATTCCAGTGTAGTTCATTGTAAGGAATCCATTGCAGTATATTGAATGAATAATGATTTCGAGAACGTAACATGGCTGTGTAGTTGAAAAACAAAGAATAGAATCCTACCTAGTAGATGATATTACCTCTTCACTCCTATAATATTTTCTTGCTGTTTTTATTGTTCTTTGTTCAATATCAGAAGTTTTATAATATACTAAATGAATCTCAATAATATTCATCTGTGAAATACACTTATTAGACTAGAAACAATTTTTATGAGCTGAACGTTCAATCACGATGAAAAATATTTTTGTCGGAGGAAACTAATTTATAAATTATGACTGGATTCAAGAGCAATCTCTCATATTGAAATATCTTATTGCAATAATACGTTAGATTGAAGTTGATTAAATTTTAAAATCCCTCGATAATCCCTTCAATATAATCAATGAAGTTATTCTGCAAATATTTAATTAATATTAAGGAATGTCATAATGCTATTCCCATCTCAATGATATCTACCAGATTTGAGTGATATCATTATAATTCAGAGCATACTCGAAAAACTATTAATCTATGAAGTAGGACCAAGTTCTTAGTAACAGAAATTATGTTCATTCGAGAGTGGTTTCTGAATCATATCGAGTCACCATTACGTTTATATGCGCTCTCGCTCCTACTCTCCAAAATAATATCGATTGAATACCCTCTACCGCAACATTGTAATCCAATCTTGAATGGCAAAGAGTAGGCCATGAAGCGCCACAGTCTTGCATGAGGAGCGGCGTGTAAAGAGAGTGGCGCTACTCCATCGCCAAACATGCAAATGTCAGTTTTGTTGGTGTGATAGCAATTTTAGTGGTGAGAACGGGGGTTCCATTGCGCATTGGGGGACGACGCAATGCGGGACACTAGAAATTGCCACCAGACAAGAAATGAAACTGTCCCATCTACACCGCTCCTACCTGTCTTCAATTGTCCACAACGATGAAAAAGAAATACGGAAGTACTTCGTTCAGTGTCAGGAAGGAATTAGATATGACTGTACATGCAACTTACACAAACCCTTCGTTTCTTTTCTCTGTATACTCCTTCCATTTGGCAAGCTATATGGTTGTTAATAAATTTGAGAGGATCAGTTTACAGATAATTTTACTATTTTAATTTTTGGAAGCTATATTTTAAAATTTTCTTCTTGCTTTTTAATTTATTATTCATTTATTGATTCAAGTTTATCCATTAGAATTATTGGTGGTGTGGGGGTATTAATATTCCTGAAATGAAGTTCTAGATCAATCTTCACGCAGAATTTTAATGAATCAGTCAATACAGACACAACCTTTGATTCCAGTAAATTAGAAATATGATGTTTCTTTAGTAAATAAATGTATAACGTTTGAGAAGAAATGTTGACCACGGTATATAGAAGAAGACGGTAGGTGTCACGCGCAAGATTGTGCTAAATTTCCAGTGTAGCTGACGTCATTTTATATTCAATCATCTGTTTTTAACGAATAAGTTTCATAAATTGCCAATAGGTGTTGAAAACATCGGTTGGTGGCGCTATGTAGCTGCTATGGCTGGCCACTGCGCACACATTTCGTGGCCTCAACCGTTTTCATCTAAATACCGTGATGTTGACTATATTGACTTTTTATTGATTTATACATAAAGTACATCACCAAAATGATGGGGAGACAAAAAATAAGGTAACCTTGTGTTATTACTCTCCCAAACTTAGATAAGGTTACACATAGTCCGAAATAGATATTTAGATATAAATACGGTATTATGTTTATAAGGTTGAAAGTTCAAGTTCCATTTTCGTCCAAAAATATATATGAGCTGGAAATTTTGAATCTAGTAGGATTAAAACACCAAAATTATAGTCAAATATTACACTCAATTATCACCGCACTTTGAACTTATATTGTAATAATAAATTATATTGTGGAACTATTTTATGTTATCCTACAACCCATCACCGGTGGGTAGTTAAATCAAGGAAAGGTAAAGGTAAATGAGCTATATTTAAATGGATGAATTGTATGCACTGTCAGAGTGCGTTCAAATGGAAATTCAGTACTAGATATTAAAATCGGAAAAACCTTTGAAATACCATTAGCATTCCTGTTCGAATTGTGAACATCTTTATCGTTTGAGAAGCTTAAATGGTACTCAACTATTGTTTTGAATTTCAAAGCACTTAGTCGCCATCCCGTCTCCACTACAAACTGTATCGCCAAGAGCTTTTTTCGGTAGTGGGCCGAAAAATAGGGTGTTGAAATGATGGAGGAGCAGAGCGTTTTCAAAATATTTAAACAAGAGAATGGCGATCGTCAAATCGTCTAACAGGGTGCACACATTTCTTACGACGTCAACGATGAGTTTCTGAAGGGTGAGCACTGGATAAATAACGTCTGCTCTCACATCCCACCCCCTCACCATGACTCTTCTGAATTTTTCCCCTTGGAAAAGTGCAAGTGAGACGGCTAGCCTCTTCAACCGTCTTGTGAACTCACTATCTCCACTCTCACTTTCTTTTTCTCTCTATTTTCCACCCTCTTTCTCTCTCAAGTTCTCTCCTACTTGCTTCATTTCTCTAGCTGGCAGCCCGCGTTGCACTTGTTCTTGCTTTTATTTAAATATTTATAGCACGTTCATCGCCCTGTCTTTCCCATTATTTTGTAACAAAGCCTGCTGTACAAAACACTCTCCAGCTTCCGTCACTGTACTGAAAAGTGAAGTCGCTCGCCTGCTCTCTAAACATGTTCTCGTGTTTCAATTCCTTCCGCCTTATGATTTGGCTACATCCATAATGAATCCTCACTAATCCACTTTAATCAATGGAGGATATTTTCATGTTTAAAATGAATATGCAACTTGGTCTATCATTTCATAACTTTCAGTTTCATCCATTATCAGGTAATATGTAATTTGTACATCATGCAACTCTGATAACCCAAAGTCGCTGTGGTCATCACCCCTTACTTCACTTTTGAAATTGAGCATCTCTCTATTCAGAATAATATGAACTTATCATTGCATGTTTTCACAAAAATGGTAATAATTTTTGGTTTTCTAGATTTAATGCGAATTATTGTAGCCATCTTATTATTTCTGTGTTGAGGGATGTATTCATTGATGTATCCTCCTATTTTCTATACTCTAACATAAACTTTCACCACAAGCTTCAACTTTTGTATTTCATTTCAATTTCAAAAAAATCAAAACCTTATAATAGTGCAAATTGATAATAGTTCTTCATTCTGGGGAATATTTTTGTGGAAATTGATACCATGATATGCACACAAGTATGTTTTCGTTTTACAGTACATTTTTTTCCTGAAAAATTCATCATGTTCACATAAATTCTTCTCTTAATTCTTTTTTTAATTTTTTGATCATGTTCCCATTCATAACTTCCATTGCGATGAACAGAAAGTATTAAACCTGGATAAGACGGAGGATCGGCTCAGGATTAAAAGGGAAAACAGATGCCTACTTGAAGGTGAAAACAATTTTCCTAAAGGGTAGGTTTCGACTCTTACACGCACAGGGACGCGTGCTCAGCGTGGCCGTGGTCCATTAATAACCATTGCTAGTAGACGTAAATCTCCCCGCTGCTTGCTCGTCGACTTCATCAATCTTTGCCGCTTCTCCTCTTTTCCCACTCGTCTCATCCTCACCTCCTCCTTAGTTGAAGCTCTCCTCCATGGATTTGCATTTCCTTAATTGCCGCCAACAGTTTATCAATCCTTTAATCGAGTTTATTGGCTCAACAGAGCAATATCTCACTTCCACGCAAATCTCCTAGATGAATAACGTTTTCATCTCACGTCGAATTTGCATCGTCACGTGTAAATAAGGGTTCAACGGAATTTGACGCCTTTTGACTTGGACTCGACTATTCAGAAACAAATAAGAAAAACTAATCATCCTATACTATTGAACGAGCAACTTCTGTTTATATGATTAGATGTTTATATGTTTGTATTTCATCGGATCTCAAAAACGGCTCTAACGATTCTCACGAAATCCAGAACATAGTAGGTTTATAATAATATAAAGATTCGATTGCACTAGGTCTCATCCCTGGGAAAACTCGCTGAAGGACATTAAAAGGATAATTATTATTCATCCTTGGAAAACAGCTGATAATAATTATTTCGTCGTCTGTTGGTGATGGAAGTGAGTGAGCAAGTTCATGTGTGTGGGACTGTGTCAAAATTATGACTCAGCTGTTGAACTTTTGTAATCATTCAATCAGGTACTTAGTGCCGGTTGCAAAAAAGCCGGGTTATTTTCAACCCTGATTAAATACAGTAGATCCATCTTCTTGGAATGGTCTTCTCTCATTTGGTTCACGTGAAGTTAATCAGGATTAAAATTCAAACGGCCTTTGTGCAACTGGGCCTTTGTGAGGGAAATTTTTGCATTCCTCTGGGAAGTAATCTCAATTTACTGTTATGAGATAGAACATTTCTGTATGAATGTTTTGAATTTTATTATAATTTCTTCTTTCGTAATAAATTTTTTATGCTTTTGTACTCCAGAGCGAAGCTCGGTCCCCGATATTAGTAATTAAACAAAAATTTAGGGAAATCAATTGATTGAGGTTAATAATGTGAATTATTATAAGCACTCATACACGTATTTTTCACACACTTCTGATTTCATATAACATTTATTTGTTTATTTATTTAATTTATCTTTTTGTTCCAGGTGAATATCAGACTATCGCAAGAACATCTCTACATCGTAATGGTAATATTTGATATTACATAGTAATTATCCTATAAATTATAGCAGCCAGAGGAGAGATATAAGACTGGAGAGAAGCTGATGCATGAGAAATTAAAAAAATTCGTTTCAAATAATTCTTGTTAATTAGTACTATACCACTGAGCCAAAATAATGATTATCTTTGAAAAATATTATTTATGTTGAATCGTTAGTTCTATGTCAATGATAAAAAGCAGAAAATATTATATTAAAGTCGAGTATTCAGACGAGAGCATCCTTCTCAGTCTCAGAGCACTTATCCAACAGAATTCAATAATCCGGTTGCCAATAGAAACGCTTAGGCTATATTCAATGTAAGAGATATTGAATATTGCCATTGAATATTGTTAGTGGTCCGACAAGAAGAGGAGACTGGAATCATACTGTGCCGGGCACTGTCTTTAATTCAGGCCTTTTCCCAAGTTATAATAGTAAATTTAATACGCAATAGACTAGAGCCATTATTGTAAGTGAGTTAGCGAAATAAATTATTTTCTCTCTCTATTATGAACGGCCATGACTTCGAGTTTCCCATGATAGATATTTAAAAATTGTGGCTCCGAGTCGTCGAGGAATGTAGATTATGGAATTATCTCTAAAACTTAGCCTTCTTGTCGCGACATAAAATGCGATAAGTTGGAAAACAGCAAGCATTGAAATTATAACAAACTACCGATTTTGCAGTTACTATTTGGTCCAAAGGCTGTAGAAGCCACGCGACGATTGGTCAAATTGATTCCATTCGCCCAATAGGAGACCTGTTTCTAAATACAGTAGTGGGGATTCCCCAGTCGAGAGACCAGATTACGTTCCGGAGGACACTTTGCTAGGAGCACTACGAGAGTAAAGATGTAGTCATTATGTTTCGCCCTTTTTGGGCAAGTTTATAAGTTTATTTTATTAGTTAATGTAGGAGCTAGTTTTATTTTTATTAAAGTTTAAATTTTCTAGTAGTGCCATGTCCTGAAAAGTTTAATTGTGTTTCTTCATCATGTACGAATAATTGTTTCTTCAAATAACCGCTAAGGTACATAAAATAAGGTTAAAATATAATTTAGGGAAATTAATTAATTGAAACTTCAATCAAAAGATTTTATCAACAAAGCCTGTTATTTTTCAAGTTAATAATATTGATTGAGAATAATCCTTTTGATTTTATTAGTGATGGAAGATACTTATAAATTTTTTCTAAAGAAGTATAGAAAGTTTTCAGGTACGTTACATTTGAGTTATTGTATCTGGAGATATATTATCGTAGAGTATTGCTGAAAGTCAGGAAGATAGCCTTTAAATTGGAATGAAACTTTTAAGATTATGTTCATATTGAGTTTATGACATTTTTTAATTTATATTTTTCAGACTCTGTTTTCTTATGTCATTAAGGCTGTCGAATGATTTAGTAAATTTTTATGATAGAAATCTTAATAGACGAAGAAGAAAGTTTTTCTTTTCCAGGAAATTAATATTAATGAATGTTCAAATTTTAATACAATTTAAATTACTTTCTATGTGTTTACTAATTTTATTTAATTAAAGGTAAAAATTCCACAAGATGAATCTTATAAGGCAAACATTATCTTTCCTTAAAGTGAAATTTTCAATATTTTTTTCTTTTATTGTGTTATAAAGTGTCTTGTTTTATTAGGTGATAAATTCATAATTTCAGTTGATACTAGTTTTTGGACTTGTATTTGTAGGTAAATCAAATCATAAACTCTGGAATGTTCATTTTTAATTAAGGTTCTGAGCAGTTTTGGGCGAATGCCCGTTATTTACACTTGGATTGCGTCCTATAGTTCATAAATAATAAATAAAATGAATGTTGGCTGGCGCACAAGTTTCCAACAATACTAGCCGAGCTACTATATGAAAAATTATATTTGATTTCGCAAACCAAACGAAAAATATCATATAAGTTAGCATCATTTCAATTTGAATTATTTGTGAAGAAAGATCCATTAATTCTGATAAAAAGAATCAGTAGTTTAAAGATAAAAATCTATATAAAATGAGGATTCAAAGAATGAGAGAATTTAATTAATTGTAATCAATAGATAACTCCTGTTTTAGCTTTTGATGAATTGTAGGAAGAGTTAGAAATTAATGCTGTAATACTTTATTTACAGCGGTTCATGTGTGTTCCCAAACCAACTTCTTGTACTACCACCCCTTTGGTTCCGCAACTTTATGTAACACCGCTTCAAGACACCCGTTCAGACGACAGGTCTAGGGACGTAAGAGGACGTCGCCGTCAAGCCAAATTCAACCGGTAAAAGCTCACCGCCAAAAACAAGGTACTGTAACCCCGACGATAAAGCAACGTACAGACCAACGAAAGTGCAGTGTAGTGAAACAAAGGTTCATTCGAGAATGTCAATCAAAAGTGGGGATTCAAAATTATTATGAAATGGGTTATATGGGTTACTATCGACGAAACTTGGGTTCAACGGGCTTTTCTTTCTGGAGTAATTTTATGTTGAAGTTAATTATTTGTTATTTGATGACTGATATTGTTTGGTTTTGTGACGTATTGCTATCTAAACGGGGATAGTAATGCGCCCCCGAATCAGATGAAGAATGTCAACAAAGTAACATGATATTGTTGTTTCTGTTGTTCGATTTTAGCTGCCAATGTTTATTGAAGCTGTTTGTATTTTTCTATTATTTCAAATTTTAGTGTTTTTCTATAGTATAAACCTATTAAATCAGGCATGGCAAGATTAATTGAAGTTTTCTTGACTCTAGCCCGTTCACCTGCATGAATTAGGTATAGACTCAGGTATTTTCTAGATGTGTCGGCCTATTTCTAAATTCTAAATTATATTCAAAATTATCTTCTTTGGCACAATACGTACTCTAACTTGAATGAAGACGTTGAAAGTATCCTTTCTGTTCGAATTATTTCCGATCACGAGCTTTTTCTTCCCGACTGGCTTAGAATGGTGAACTCAAACTGAATTCAGGTGATTCCTCGACCATTTCCCATTCTTACTTTTCCTTCCTGTCCTCCTACTCTCCTCCTACCCCTTGTCTCCTCCTCTCCACTCTCCCTTCTTTTCCTCCTCCTTATCACCCTGATTTTCGTCTTGTGACTCGCCTTCTCAATCTCTATCATAGCAGTAACCACACACAAGACAATAGTCGACGTGTCCTTTCTCTGCAATAGCTTTAGCCTAATAATAAACGATCGTTTCCCGACTAGCGGACGAATGCAGTAGAGCAGCTACCTTTTCTCGATATTGGCAGACCTTTTTCAGCGTAATTTACTGCCTCTACGCGACGGTGAAACAGCCATTTACCTTGAATAGCTCACCAGATCCATGGCTACGTTTGCGTGTGGCCATTCTACCACACAACACACAAAACCTCATGCTGTTCACATTTCTTTGCCGCGCTGCACGATTGATTGTAGCATTGTGGGCCTACCGAGAATTGTATCAACTCTATTTCGAGACTAAGTGATATTATTTCCTCATCTTCTACTCTTAATATCTGTTACTTAATAAATTATCTGATATCATTCTTATGGCTCTTTATAGACACCCTTCATCTTACATAATATCTTCGACGTAACATCTTTATTCACCCTTCTAATCTTATTTCCCCTTCAATATTAGAAAAGGAGAGAAATATCAACCTGAGATCGAATCCTCAAATTCTCTATTCCTGAATTAAACTTCTGCTTATATTATTTTTAAACTCATAATTCAATTTCAAAGAGCATAAAACTTCCACATTACATCTCTATTGACATTTCCTTTGAATAGACACAATAATTTTCTATCGAATAATCAAATAAATCTCGATTGTATGTCAATAATCCAATCAACCTAATAATTGAGAGTAAAGAAAAACTCCATGCATCCTAATTAGTTTAAAATAATTGAACTGTTCATTTTATGTCTTTTTGAGCTCAGAAGAGGATTTTTATTCTTTTGATTTCTGAGGGAATCATTTTTCAATTGAATGTAGGCTTTATCTCAATATCACTAAATTATTGAATATATCAATTTCAATTTATTTAAATAGACATCTTTTTCCATGAATAATATTGTCTTTTGTAATGCTATTTTCCTTTGGAAATCACACTGTAGAGCTGAAGTTTTAATTAAAAAACAAATTACAATCATTCATTCCGACATAAAAATCTCCTGATTATGTTGAACTCTGTTATTGACACTGTTATTGATGAGTTTCTATTCGCTGGCAGAGAACCTCTGATAGTCAGTTGTGGGCGGATGTTTAGGAAAGGAGAGACCCACTCTCAGTAATAATGCTCTCCCAATTTTTGATTTGCTACTCCTTTAGTGATCAGAAAAGGCTTAGTTTCGCCTTCAGGCCTGTTCAGGAACCGCAGTACATGGTTCCAGCGCTGATTACCCCTCTCCACGATCCTCTCCTCCTCTTCAAAGTCTCTTCAGATCATGCTTGAGGCTTAGACGGTGGTTGTTCATGTATTCAAGCAATACAGAGAGATGCTTTCCTAGTTGTACGCTTCCATCTTTGCAGAAGTGATGATCATCTTGTGTTACATTGCTATCGAGTTACTGCTTTCTGTAACCCTGTATATGATGAGCTTCGCAGATCGTTTCATAATACAGTATACCGCTAATATCTGGGGCTTGTCAGAGTAGGGTTTAATTATCAATTTTCCTCGTGACAATATGTTCTCCTGTTCAGATGAGACGTCAAGATTGGTGTGTGGTCTATAAGGTCCTAAGTTAATGATGTTATGATTAATTTTCCATCAATAACCGTCGATTATCATTCGTCAAATGTACTTGATACTCATTGATACTGCGCACTATGAAAGCATTACTGAAAGCAGTGCGCACTATGTTGAGGTTGCATCCACAAACACATTGTAGCAATTATTTTATTGAAATGGAGATTCTCAGCGTTCCCTGTCTCTATATTTTGGAAATATCTGTATAATATATGAGAAGGTCTTCACTACAGACTATGAACAAGACGCATGAATATAATACACGGCATAAGAAAATAAAAAATAAATATTGAAACTATTTATTCTTCATTCTTTTTTTACTGTTTTTCATTTTTTTTTTAATTAACTTTCTTATTATTATCCTTAATAGAACATTAATATTTATCTACTAATTTCATAATTTTGTTTGTATTATAAATTTTTACTAATTTTATTATAAAAAACCTTTAATCACATATCAGTGAATGAAGTTTGTAAATAGTAATTATAACACGCAATAAGAAACTAATTACTTATACCCCAACACATATAATTTATAGTGGGGTATATATTTATTCATTGAAATTATCATTTATTCATTGTTGAAACACCGCCTATTTATGTAGTTACATTACAATACTATATTATCAATATTCTAATGTTGCATTCAATCTTCATTGTTATTAATAAGTTTTCATAATATGTGAAATGTGTTGCATAATTAGCTGTTATACTGTAATTTATTGTAAATTCGTGTATAAACCAGAATATATTGTAACTTACTTGAAAGAGTATTCTCTCTAAGTATCATAGATTGACTTTGTATGAAGAAAAACCTAGTTATATTGGTAGAAAGATAATCCATGTACTAACAAATCGGTTTTGGGAAATATTAAGGATAAAGGAGTTTAAACGAAGTTTGAAATCATTTCTAAAGGAGGAGTGCTCTTATAGAGGAATGACTGTTTCAACTACTGTAATAGAGTCAAAGACAAATACTAACTTATCCAAAAACTTATGTAATTATAAATTTATTTTAGCATTAATGGTTTCTTGCATTTTTGCTAGCACTCTGACTTGTCTTACGACGTTCCAGGCCAACCAGACGTAATATCTATCTATCTATCTAAGCTCACTTGAATAACTAATATCCTCCCTTATCCAAAAATCATTATTATTTATTTTGTAGTATTCGATTTTTTCTAAATAGAAAAAAACAGTAGGCTAATACAAACAGTAATATTACTGTGCATGCGATTCCTTCTCTCTTGTTTGATTTATTCATAATTCATCGGTAGGTAGTATCCATCTGAAGTATTTGTCGGAAAAGATTGATACTATCAGTGAGTTTGGATGCTAGAGAATGAGATTGAGAAGACATTGATAAGAATATCAAGGGAATGCATATTATTGTTTGTATGAAGTTCAAGTTGAACGATGTGATGAAACGATGATAATCTTGAAGAAAAAATTTGTGATGATGGAATCAATGATGATGTATTCATTAATGTAAATTAATAAATAGTGGTGAATGATGATTTAATACAGATAAATATTCAACATACAAAATTTAATGATTTGTGTTGACTGAATCACAATGTACAGTTTACTATTCATAATCTGAACGGTTGTTATGGTCTTCAACATATCACTTCATACAGTTTGATAATCAAGCCTCTTAATATTTTGTTACCATTTTTATATTTAAAAAAAAATATTACGATAAATTATCCTGTATCCTTGAGTACAGCAATTGATGAACTTTATTTTATTTCAGGCTTCAATGATGTGACTCTGGAGAAGTGACTCGGAAATAAAAACATGTCAGTACTTTGACATTTTTTTGATAGTACTTTGCTTTTTTCTACTAATAATCCAGTTCTATCCATCCTCACAGTCATTCTAACAAGTCATTCTCCACACATCATCATTCAATTTCTATTCCATTATAATTCATTAGCATCACTTAGAATCTTAAATATTCAGGTTTTCATGTATTTCATGTTTCATTTATAATTCATGCTCCTTAAATCATTTCACATTCTCATAAATTATTTGGTTACAATCAAGTATAATCTCTATTTCTTCATTGTAAAAACCCATAAATTAAAATAACGCTTTGCGATTTGCAATCATCTGCATGGAGCATGTAGAAAATTCTTAACAGAGTAAATGGTAATTTTGTTTGCTTCTGCTGAACTTAAGGTGCTGTAAGGTCTGTTGATATTATAGTCTACACTGTTCAACTTGGCATTGGAGTACTCTTTAACTATTTAGTCGAATCATCATAGTGGATTCAATTATGATTATTGGGATCATGATACGCTTATTGTCAACACAAAGTCATTTCGATTCCACATGTGAGACTTCCAAATTGGAGAGAAATTACTGAACATTCAATCATCGAAAGCATTATAAATGCAAACAGTTAAGAGCATTAGTTGATGTGCAATAGTGGGGTCCACGTTATAATGGCAGTGGAGAAAGATAGGAGAAGAACGTTGCCGATCCTCTGTCTTGTCAATGCCTTCTTTAGACGGTAGCTGATACTGTACAGGTTTATTGATGTCATAATTGTTCATTCTCGTTTAATCGTTAATCAATTATATTTTATTAAGTAAGAAATTATATTTTTCAAAACTT
Organism: Nilaparvata lugens; assembly: GCF_014356525.2. Taxonomy (NCBI): domain Eukaryota; kingdom Metazoa; phylum Arthropoda; class Insecta; order Hemiptera; family Delphacidae; genus Nilaparvata; species Nilaparvata lugens. Next base: position 36,316,317 of record NC_052506.1, read on the forward strand.
TAATTTTCATAATTAAGATGAAATATTTTGTTGATTAATTATTAATTCTACATTGTTGAAAGACGATCTGGCAACAGAGAAAAGCGAAAAAGAGATAGCGCTATCCGCTTTGTTGAATGATAGACATGGATAGAAATACCATTGCTAATCAAACACAGCGATAATGTGGACCTCACTATAGAAATTGAGTTTTATAATATAATTAATTACGCTCATAGAACAATGTTATCACATTCTATACTCTCTAATGATACTAGTGTAATGAAATCAAATATAGACAATAGATAGATAATATATTTCAATCATTCAAATCGCAAATGAAGTGTACACATTCTATGAACATCATAACGAGGAACAGTGTAAGTGAATATTATAAATGTGTCATGCATATCATTCAATGCGTCTCTCTAAATCCACTACATGTATGTGTGGGTCATATATTTGTGTGTCTATGTCATTATCAACAGAAGATTATAATGATGGCTGTACCGCACCCAATGCGTGCGTGACAGCCATTTTGAATTACCCCTCACATTGCCCCCCTAAATGGCCAAACTTTACTTAGGCATTGGCCGCTATTTACACTCATTCAATTTAAACACGAGAACGCTGGCTGGCATCACTGGTAGGCCTATGGCACTGGCACCCCCGACCCCACCACCCCGGCTAATTCAATTACAAACAGTCATTATCAGTCATTCCAAACAGTGAGGACTGGCTCTGCATAGCATATTGCTTATGTGTGTGGGTAGCTAGCTGTATGTGAATGTGTGGTTGCGTGTAAGTTTATGACACCTATGAGACTTATTGGAGTGAGCCCCTGTGGAAACATGCACTAATCAGAGAATTGTGCATGTTTTCTGGAATGCCGCTTGGGGCATGGTGTGCAACTCGGGGGAAGTTTTCGAATAATTGGTAGAAGAGGGTTTTGAATTACATCAAGCTGTTTTCAAGACGTGACATTTCCATACAAAAAAGTCAACTCTTCACATTCTGTATATAACAGATCATTTTATTCATATGCTCCAGATATTTCTAATGATTTTTGCATAGTCAAGTTTTGTTAACTCTTTCAAGTTAATATAAGTTGATAATTTTGTAATAATGAATAATGAATGAATCCAATGTAATTGATGAACATAGACTAAGACAACAATTTTAGAACTGACATTATAATTTGAGAGCTGTTCTCAACATTATATGAGAAATTTGAAGATCATATATAATGTTTTTGAAAGTGTCTCAGAAAGACAGAGAACTCAACGAGCTTCAATGATTGATTCGTATTCTCAACTTTGACGATCACCTTTTCTGCTTAACCGTTTTTTCTAATTTTTATATTTGAATTGAATTGGATACATTCACATTTACTTGCCATCTGTGAGAAACGTCTATGCAATATTACTGTTTTTTGATTCAAATCAAATTATAATTATGTTCCACACTTAAAATACCATAAAATACGATTAATACAATATTTAGAAAATTCGAACAAAGAAATGTTTCAACATTTTCATGTTACAAGTCGTTGAAAGTAGAACTTTATATTTATTAATAATGGTGGAGTTCTAATTACCAAACAATTTGTTCTATTTGATATGTTGGTTTTATTATAATTATTGGGATCATGCTTTGCTTATTGTCAACACCAAGTCATTCGTATTATTCAAGTCGTTGGAATTGGTTTAATTGTATAAGTCAATATTATCATTATTATTCAATCATCGAAAACATTGTAGAAGCATTTCATTCAGCTAAAATTCCCATCAAAATTTGGGAGTGATTGAAAGAACTGGTGAAGAGCTGTAGTCAAATGTTGATGTGCTTCTCTTCACCTTTAAATCTCAATTATCTTCTTTAATCTCAATTATCTTCTCGAATTTCAATCATCCTCTTCATATAAGCATGGAACATCTTCAGATTCTGTTCAATCCAAAGTTTCTGTAATTACTACACCGCCATACATATTTATTGCTAAAAACTGCTACATATTTCCATCATTTGACGTTTGATCCTTCGATTTCGCCCAAAGTGAACACAGCTTCAAATTGAATGTATGATGAGGTACACGAATGGTATTTAGAATCGCTGACATGAAAGAAATAGTGTACCACTTTAATCCGTGATTTTTGTGAGTGGGTGGTGAGGTAAGGAGAGGAGAGGGATGCCAGCTCCGCTGTTGAAACAAAGAGCTAGTGGGGTCGCACCCTTCCATATATCACCGTCCGCTTCCTGCCGACTATGCTCCTCTCACCTTCTCCAGACTCCTTCCTCTTGCCCTGCTTCCGAGGGTGCATTTTATAAATGAGCACCCCTCCAGACATTTGACGGCACCCAGACAGTGAGCGTTTATACAAACCTGCATAAGAAATTCATTAAACTAATGAATAGAGATGCCTTGTTAATGATCATTTCATATTAGAAGATAGATAATTTAGCAGCCACTGAGCTCCTCTGTAGAAGGAATATGGACTTTTCAAACTATCTTTAGAACAATCGTAATTGAGTTTTCCTATGTAATTTCCCTCTACAATCAAGTTCTTCTGAGTAGACCTTTATACCTCAATATTTGAAGATTGAATAGATCATGATAGATAAGATTCATTTCAGATCGTTTCCATTGAGAATTCATATTTTTCGACCTTAGGCACAATTGTCACAGTCGAAATTAAATACATTGTTGATCACATGCAATATAAAATTTTAAAATAATAAAGTAGAAAAATTGAGGAATAAGTTATCTTTGCAGAAAACTATTATGTTTAATTCAATGGGACAAAACGACGATAGATTATCCAACAATCGTGAGTACTTCAGCTTATTGAAGTCAGGGTGTCTATACAGCTTACAGTAACAATACTGTTTAAATAAACAGTGAGATGAATATTGTTTATTTGAAAGATTTTCACACTTCTGCAGTTTTTCATGAAGTAATTGACGGGATAAAATGATGAGAGACGAGTGAGATGTTAGCTTGAAAAAGTTTCGCTGTTGATTAAAAAAATAATGAAGAAAATGTTTAACTCAACTATTTTGAATGAAAAATGGAGTGTAAATAATACTCTGGAAGCGAACGGAGGCTGTTTAGTGGTTGTTTAATAAAATGCTAATGATTTTTTTTAGCGCACAGGTATTGTGATAACGCTGCCGTGTTTGAGGCAGGCTCACTTGGCTCCCTCATCTTTTACCCTTCAGCTTATAATACCTGTCTTGGCTTGAGAACGCCCCTATGGGGTGAACCCGGCGCCGCCGTCAAAATGAAAGAGTGGGTGTTTTTAGATGTGATAAGGAGCAGCGGAAGGGTGATGGAGGTGTGGGGGCGGTAGGGTGTCATTGTGCAGATATAGTGACACTTTTGTCTATTCTTTTGTGTTAGTCGCGTGCAGGCTCTTTTCTTCTGTATCCTATTCAGTTTCTGTTCCGAAATTATTAGGGCAGATCAATCATCATTAGCGCCCGCCAACATAAATTATTCTGTCTCTGCTATTTACTCCCTATTTCAGCTCTATTTTCTTCCATGATATACACTTTTGATTATGTTATATCATCCTACTTTCTCAAGGTCCTCCTCAGACTGCTAGTTTCATCATCCATCATGGACTAGGCTTGTAAAGCCTGTTCCGGTGTCCACCGCTTCCTCGGTCTTCCAACGTCCCTTTTCCCATCCAACTGTAACTTCCAAGCTTGTAGTGGAAGACGAGTTGCTGGCATACGGCGCAGGTGATTTGTCCATTTTAATCTGTATTTTTTAATTATTGCTGTTAGTGGTTGCACATTGCACTCACTTCGAATTGTTTCATTACTTATGTGGTCTAGTCTCGAGTATCCTTGAATGCTGCGCAGAAACCTCATCTCTGATGTCTGAATTCGTGAGTCATCATTCTTGGTCTTTGTCCATACCTCACTACCGTATGTCATTAAAGGGATGGCCATTGTCCTATAGAACTTAATCTCAGTCTCTTTTCTAGCCTTACCCTTTAATGTTCGGTGAATGACTCCACAAATTGAGTTAAACTTTCCTATTTTCTGAGGTATATCACATTCTCTGTCATAGGATACATCACAGCCGAGATATTTAAAGTTGCTCACCTGTTCCATTATTATATTATTCACAACTATTTTGGAACGTAAGGCCACTTGCCCCGAAATGCCATTACTTTCGATTTCCGAGCTGATATAATCATATTGAAATCTGTACTTACAGCTTGAAGCTCATGAATTGACATCTGTAGCTTATCCTCACTTTCCTGAACTATCACTGTATCGTCAGCAAACATGAGAGAGTTGAGGAAGACTCCCTGCCCAATTTTAACACCTGAGTCTACTCTTTGTCGCCAATTGCTCATCAGCTCGTCAATATATATATTAAATAGCGTAGGTGAAAGTGGGCATCCTTGTCTAACTCCTTTGTTTATGATCAACTCTTTCTCATGTTCACCTTTTATACTTATCAGAACAGATGTTTTTGAATACAGTTCAGCAATGATAGTCACCAAATGTCTTGGGTAGCCTTTATTCAACATTATTTCCCACAAGAGAGTCCTATTGACATTGTCAAACGCCTTTTCCCAATCGATGAAGGCCAAATGTGTTGAGCAGTTGAATTCCCGCCGTTTTTCTATGAGCATTCTTATAGTGAAGACTGCATCAATACATGAACGACCCCTCCTGAATCCCATCTGGCTCTCTGCAATCAGAGCATCTGTTATATGCTGAAGCCTTCTATTCAATAGAGAAGCGAATATCTTATAGATTGTGTCCAAAAGGCTAATCCCTCTATAATTTTTAGGGTCAGTTCTATCACCTTTTTTGAAAAGAGAAATAACTTTAGACTTAGACCATGACTTGGGCACACTATGAGTTTTCCAGCATACATTTAATAAATGTAGTAGTCTCAGATGGAGAATGAATCCTCCATATTTGATAAATTCAGTGTTTATTCCATCTGGACCCGGAGCCTTACGATTTTTAGCAGCTTTTATCGCGCTCTCAAACTCTTCCATTGTTATTTCATCAACGCAACATTGAACACATTTTCCGAAACTCAGATCTCTCATTGAATCATCGTACCACAGGTTTTTATAGTGTTTTAGCCATTCATCCATGGAAACACAGTTTATTTCAGCAGCATCTCTTCTTTCTTGGTTCATTGATCTCATGAACTTATAAGCCAATTCCTGGCGGCCAAACAGATCTTCCTCGACGGTGGTGATGAAGTTCTCCCATACTGATTGATGAGCTCGCCTAACAACAGATCTGGCATGATTTCGGGCTTGACAGTATAGACGTTTGTTGTTCTCAGACTGATTTTGCAGCCAGCGTTTGTACAATCGCTGTTTTTCTTGAACTGCTTGTCTCAACTCCTCATTCCATATTTTCAAGCCTTTTCTTTTTCGTAGCTTCCTTCTCATACCAACTGCTTCGGCAGCAGCTGATTTTATTGCAGTACTAATATTGTTCCATTCTTTTTCCAGGTCATTTTCAGTTGGTATTGTCATTAGTTTCTCTGTAACTCGTCTTTGGTAAAAGTATTTGATGCTTTCATCTTGCAAAAGAGAAAACTTCATCAACATTTTGGCACCTTAAATTCCGAGAGCGCTTCCATCTCTTCCATAAATCAATTTTGCTGACTACCATGAAATGATCTGAGTTCAAATCAAACCCTCTGAAAACTCTAACATCCCTCATCTGACCAGCCAATCTTTGATTTATGATGATATAATCAATGACTGATCTATATCATCTGGCAGTCCAGGTGAATTTATGAATATCTTTTTTCCTATAAAAAGTGTTAGTTATCTTCAAATTGTTGAAGGCTACAAAATCTCTCAGTTTATGACCATTCCTGTTTGTAACCGTCTCTCCGAAAGTCCCAACACAATTTGGTATGTAATTATCTCCAACCCTTCCATTAAAATCACCCAGCAACAACAGATCATCATTTGGATTGACGGCTGCTATAATTTTTTGAAGTTGTTTGTAGAAAGTTTCTGTTTCTTCTTTTTTCAAAGGGTCATTTGAGTCCTCTGGAGCATAAACTGCAATAACTGTGAAGTTGCCTCTGTCATGTCGAATTCTCACAGACATAATTCGCTCGCTTATAAATTTATAGTCTGTTATGTTCTTCTCCCAACTTTTATCTACAAATATTGCAACTCCCTTGCTGGCTCGCTGGCTCTTTCCAACTCCACTGAACAACATCAAGTAGTTCTCCCTGTAACAGCTACCTTGTAGTTTTTTCTTGGTCTCTGTAATGGCAGCTAATTTTATTTTGTTCTCATATAATATTCGGGCCAGTTCACATTCTTTGTTCGTTAAACCTCTTACGTTCCATGTCGCAATTTTTAAAGTTTCCGATATCCATTTATTCTTTGAAGTAGTAGTTCCATTATTTTGTTTCCGATTAATCCTGTCCTTGTCCGAGGCTTGCTTAGTACACTTGCCAGTATTTTCAAATGTCCTCCAGCCGGGTTACGGGCCCTGCGTGAAGTAAGACCAATAGTGGGACCGCCACTTTAGAGCACCTGGACGCACTCTGGGTTTCATTCAGAGACCCACCTCCTAGGCTCATCCGCCTCTTCCGCTGTTGGGAAATAAATTCTCCTTCCACCTTCAGAGCCATTGACCATGGTCAATGGCTAGTTTCATTAATTCGAAAATGTTCAGTACAAACTTACCAAAAGAACTTCATTATTATAATTCGTCGATTCAAATGAATGATTTTATGAACATTCGATTACTACTGACAATATATTTTGACTCCTCATAGCTAGCATAGCTTTCAAACTTCCTGTAGACTTTTTAATACAGTTCAATCTTCTATCTTTCGATACTTTCAATCTTCGAATACATGCTCAATACATTTTAAAACTGATCTTTTTCATACTATTTTTATGCAGATGAGAATAACAGATTAAAGCTAACTATATATTATGTTGAATTCATAGACTGAAGACATTTATCAATGAAAAGGTTTTGGAGTATATGAGTGGTTACATAGATCCTGGAGATGTATATTGATCCATCCACGTAATTCCAACAATTCCAACTATATATCAACTTCTCTATGCAATGGAGAACTAAATTACGTCCGACAATCTCATTTCAAATTGAGCTGTTTCACCATAAATACCCTGAGCCAAATCAAATTACATATACCTAATATAGTTATTACCTACTTTCACACCTTCGTCATGCACTAAATTCATCAGGAATTAAAATAATTGAATTGCAATAATATATTAATTGAGATTTAATTCAGCTTGATCTACAAACTTGTGTTGACTTTATTCAGCAGAATATCGTATCATAGCTTCCCTATATCCAAGCGTAGATTGCACTGAAAATAATTGATGCGTCAATTGTGTGTAGCAAAGGCTTGTGCTCGCTCAGCTTGGGTGTAGGTGTAGCAGTGCTAGACTGCCACGCATAGCAGCCAGAAGGCACGTTGCACGCTGCGTGTGCTCCGGGGACTGCTCTGCCTCTCCAGCCGCAATAAAAGCGTCGTTGTGTGACAAGAAAAAACCGACGATGAACAGGAAAAAAGATTTGATGCCTCTCCATATGGCCGCGCCTACGCTCGAGTAGAGCTAGCTTATGAAAAAAGAATATAGTTTTGAATATTTAACACCGCAACCCCCCCGTACGGCGGCGACACCAAGTGGAAGCAAACTTTGAATGGAATGCGGATTTTATCGACGCACGCGCGTTAGTGACGCTGTGCGTGCGGGAAGTATTGTTGCAGTGGTGTTGAGTTGAGGCACGCGTTTTCTTGAAGGGCAGAAGGTGGGTGGCTCCCACTGACTGTTTCGTCTTTAAAAACGGTTATTATAATAGCGACGACGTCCTGTAGTCGTTTTTAGAAACGCGTGTTTAATTTAGAGGAAAGACGCAGAAATGAAGAAGGGACTGCCGGCCGAAATGAGAATCGGCAATCGTAATCATTAGACTTCAAGTTGAATGGCATGAATCTTAATATAACTGTCGTAGCCCGACGGTATTAATAGGGTTTCGTGTTGTAATTTCCTCAATAATTTCCTTCGCCTTATTCACGGGCGAGTTGGTGAATTGTTGCTTGTTTCTGGGCTCAATACACGGCTCAGTATTACTGTACCTGAAAGGATTCGAGGAGCTGGAAACTAACTTGATATTACAATTTCGATTTATACGATGAGAACTTATAAGGATTTGTTTAGACTGTACCATTCTTCAACGGCTATCCAATTCTACAATATTGAATATTATTATTATTTTTTATCATAATCCCATGCTGAATTTCATCACATTTTGACTATCAATTAATCAACCAGATATATTCCATTCCAATTCACAATCATATTATATTTTGTGAGGAATAGACTTTTAAATATTGAGGTTTGGAATTTGCCACATTGAAATTTTGATTTTTTTTTTAATTCCTCAACTTATGAAATCGAATTCAATGGAATAAAGGTCTAGGAATCTGAGCAACTCCATATATAAGATCTACTCATAGCTGAGTTCCATCTGGCTCTCATCGGATATGAGTGAATATCGTTAAACATAACAACATATCTACTCAGTTTATTGGATTATAAATAGCTTTTATTTTTAAGGAACCTGAATTGGAAGAATTAAAGACAATGAATAGATTCAAATTTCCACTACAATACCCTTCTCTTGTTCCAAATCAGTTAAAAAGAAAACAATTTCTGTGAATAAAATAAGTTAATATTTCCACAACATGGAAATGAAAACTATTATAGTGAATAGACTTGATTTTTCCCTTATAATTCCTGCATATAATCAGCAATGTAAGCATGTAATTTGTCAGCATAAGAGCACGTAAGCAATGTCAGGAATGTAATTGATTATTGATGGGAAATACATGTTTTCCTCCATTACTTCCCAGTTTCCAATAATTATCAATCAACCATCTTAATTTTTCAATCAATGTTGTCCGTCCTTGGTTTTACTATGGGAAATTGCCTATTCATTATTGTATTATAATTCTTGAAGTGAAGATGATGATTGATTGTATTGTACTTGCACTTCCCGAGGACCTTCTAGTGGAGTTGAATTTCCACTTCTTCTCTTGGAAATGAAATTTCTTTGAACAAAATATAATTTTCCAAATTTGAAATGAAAACTTCTTGGTAAGGAAATTAAAATTGTGAAGAAATAGGGTCCAGTAAGAGTTTGTTGTGGGGCTCATTCAGTTGCATCATGCTTCATTAATAGTTGCTGTTTTGTTCTAGTAGTCGCAACGCACTGCAGCCGATCGCTGGTGCATGCGTTCTATTTCCGATGCAATTCCAGTTTTGGAACAACTCCAAATTTGTTTCCGCCTACTGAATCGAACCAGCCGATTCCGATCAGCTAATCATGCCGATTAAACAAACTCACAAACTAATTATGACCTGCACCGCAACGCACACACTCACCAATTACCGTCGCTTACGCACGCACACTCACACTTATGCACGCAACGTAATTCCGCCTTGTTTGTGTCATTTTCCAAGCACCTGACAAACTCAATTTATCGCCATCTCCCTGCACTAATTACCTAATCACTTCATTTGCTCATCAGATTAGGCCTACTGATTTTCCAATTTTGTCTCCAGCTTCCAAAAGTTGTATTTTGTGTAGTATTTCAGCGATAATATTGACAATAATTCACGTGGTATATGATCAACATACTTGTTAAACTTGCGCAAAGCAGTACAAAACGCATGACTTGTCACGACGACGTGAGCGGGACCATTCTTCAAGCAATTTTTTATGGTTGAAATTGCCCGGTGTCTGTCCTATATTATTCCAATGTAGGTGGTGAATCTAAATTGCAAATTCATTCCATCTGATTACAAATTTATTATTTTGGCACAAAAGATGATTCCAAATAACCTATTTGCGACGTTTAGGGTGCGCAAAGTGACATACAGTATTTCTGGAATCCTTATGTTTTCAATCTTGCTGTATGGCACTATTGAGGAAAGCTCGTTCTCTGGCATGATTGATTGAACAAACTCTCCAGAGATCTAGAAATATTATTTTTTAGGATTTATTTTTGCGGAAAGAAAAGAGGGATTTAGGTGGAAGGGATGGAAAGGTTCAGGCTAGAATTGCGGTACCAAGTAATGTACGTAGGAGATAAAAATGGCATGCATTTTTTGTATCCACTCCGTGAGAGATTTTTCAGCCTAAGGGGATTGACAACGTTTACTGGGAAAAACAAGTTTTTCTTGTCTCCAGTTTTTTCTCGGCTCTCTTTGCCGAAATCCCCAGTCTGTCAGAAAGTATGGCCGGAAATATGTTTGCCTGTTTTTCGTGGTTCAGACGGAATATTCAACGCAGCCGACTGACAAATGCTCAACTAGCTTTTTCATCTGCTCGCCCATTCACCTCAGTTTGTATTACGTAATGGGGTGTGATGAATGATGCCACAATCATAAGAACTTGAATCTATGATTGTACATGAGAACAACTAACACGGAGAACATCTGATTTACACTGTAATAATAAATTACAACTTGTTACGTTTAATTTCAAGAGCTGCATCAAATACATTTTTCTCGGATTTTTTCACGGAATTATTTAAATTAATATCTGCCATTCTATTCAAAATTCCCCCATGCACAGACTTCCAGTGATATACTGCACGGCCACGGCCTCCTTATCTTAGCGTCTGGAATCCACATAATTGAACGACCACTTTGACACAAACTCCTTCCAAAGAGCTTGACGGATCCGAACGGTTTAGTTGTCTATGGAGCCGTCATGTCTCAAGGTATAACTTTTTAAAAATTTCGAAAAAGTTGATCCGTTCAAAATATAGCAAAAAGTTTATGTCACCATGGTCGTTCTATTTGTAATTGTATTTCAATCATGTTCTATTTCATAATTACTGATTAGAAACTGCCAAATAAGAATGTAGAAAACTGAGAGTTCTTTTTTTTGTGAATGAAACTTGATAGATATTTTATCTTGTGGTGCTCGATATCACTTTCCTTTCATTAATACAGTACTGTGAAATGGCCAGCTAGCATTATTATACTCAAACGACGCTATTCCATATGATCCCACCTCTCCCCCAATAAACCGAATTTTCAACGAATAATAAATTTTCAATTGATTTGTTATTTTGTGCATAGGCTCATCTACTGAATAAATAAATGTCCATTACCTGTTGTGTAAGTTTATGTTGATTGATTAGTTTGAAAAGAATAATTATATTATTTGGCAAATTTGTTAGGCTACTCTATAGCAATCGGTGTGAATGTGTTGGGCATTCTCGTATAGAAGACGTATTCGTTATTTAAGAAAAACCATAACCAATATATTTGTACCGCCCATTAATATAAAGGGTCTGATAGAATTTAGAGGTGAGAATTATTCAAAATCAAGTTTCCAACACTCTGTAGTTAATCAACAAAGTTATCAATTGAAACATAATCTTTACTGGATTTTAATAGGGAGCCAAATTCATCGAAGAATGAAAGGCCATCATTATTTTATCGTAGGAAGCAGTTGCTTTTCTGAGGGGGTTTATTGAAAGTGAAGTGGTAAGGAACACCACACCACCCTGGCCACAAAGTCAATTAAGAGGTCCTCTTAATTACTACAATACCGTGGCCAAGTACCAGTGCTGAAGAGCGACGTCGAACCAACGACAAAGACGGATAAAGGGAGTTTTGTGGAGAAAGAGAGAGAAAGTAGAAAAACGAAAAACTGCTGAAAGAGCACGAATCGTTTGGCCCTTGAACGATGGCTGCTTATAGTCACCTGATCGAGAGAAGGATTCAAGGGAGAGGTGAAGAAAAGAGTTGAAGAATAGAAAGCAGAGAATAAGAGTAAGAGTGAGAGAGATTTGATTGGAGCGAGAAAGGAGTTTCGTCTTTGGCTATATCCTCAGCTCTCTTTGAATGAAGAGCTTTAGATTTTTGTTCAGAAGAATCGGAAAAGTCTGTATCGATTGCTTCGGTAACTAATCACTCTAGAGCCACCAAAAAGGATTATTCTAACATTGACTTATGAATTAAACTATATTGTGCTCGTGTGCTCGTGATAGTCTGCTATGAACATCCAAAGCAGTAATTCAAACTATAAAACCTACTCGAACGAGTAGCTTGTTTGTATAACCCACTTAGTTTTTAGTAAAGCAAAATATTTCAGGAGTTGTAATAGCTCCTTTCCAGGTTGCGATTGGAGATTTGCACACATTCCATGTAAATTATTAGTTTCAGGAGTAGTAAATTTGTCATGTTTCACCAATTACTTATTACTTGTTACCTATTACTTGTATTACTTGTTATCTATTAGTATTGAGAATTTAATGGTGTAAATTGTAGTAAGTTGATGAAAAATCAATTTTGTAGAATTGGGATTTGCCAATTACACTAACTTAGTTGAAGATAAACAGATACAAAGGTAAAATGTATAAAGCAGATCTAATTGGTCTCATCGAATTATTCTAATATTTTTCATAGTGTAGCATAATCATCTTACTAGTTTTTGGTGTAGTACTTCTTTTCCTTCCCTTCGAAGCATTTTTTTATTATTTCGTATTGAATTGTTTGGATGTTTAGAAACAGTTGAATATAGATCATTCTTGAGAATCATAGAGACCTATTGTTCAATGTAATGTGTTCTCCCATAAGCACTATAGCATATTCCTGGAGAGTGGAGATGTATAAGATTCCTTATCAAACCCTTCAATTTCCAAATCTAATCTATATTGCAATACGCGATAGTCCTTGGCAAGAAGAGCAGCCGGTCAACCAGCTGCCAGAAAGAAATGAAGGATTGGATGCTGGTGATTAGAGGGAGGCGATACTGTATGATAGACGTGACCATGGCCGTAAATCAAATGACCATTCATCCCTGGGATGACCAGGCCGCTATTTCATCCTTGTTATTCTGCAGGATCAGTCCAAAGAGAGAGTGTGAGCACACACGTGAAAGTGAGCAACTAGAAAAGAAGGGAAAGTGTTTAGGGAGGAGGACAGATCCCTTGCTTCGGTATGTGCTTGATTTCTGTGGAGGAGGTGCGTCCATTTTTCATTGTTCTCTCTTTTTTCCCCGGTCATATTTCAAATAATGAAAATTCCCCTCGGACCATGTTCGTCCACTTTTACCCCCTCCCCCTCCCCATCTGCCACTACTTGACCATCCACCCGATCGTATTCATTATAACAACACAGAACGTTTTTTGCTTCAATTTTACTCCCCTACCCCACCACTGTACTTTGAAAATAATTGCCACAAGCTGAGCAGCGTTAAATGAACGTAAGCTATATGAGCCGTAAGCGGGTGTTTCCATATTTTTCACCTACATGAATTAGTATTCCCCTTTCCTGTAACTGCTCTATCATTCTGCATGCGGGTCGAATTCAATTCATTTCATGTTGCACCACATTTTCATGTTTTTTTCGCATTGCCGTTTTCAATGAATTCTGTGATGCATGCCAATGGGAAAAAATTCAATAAATTTGCTCTGATTAGTTTAAATGATTTAGGCTTTCATGAATATCATGGTCTATTTTCATTTGAATATCTATGTCAAGCAATCATATAATTTATGTTATTTCAAAATTCAAAGAATATGCTGAAGGTGTGAGAAAATTAGAAATTTAATAATAATAATAATAATAATAGGAGTCGAAAAATAATGTGAGTTTCTGGAAACAAAACGTCTTATAGCAAGTATAAATTTGAAAATCTCATTCTCTATCCTATTTTTAGTACCAATTCCATCTCTTGTGCCAAGTAAAACTGATATTGATCACTTATATTAGTATTAGTACATATTAGTAGAAGCTTGAAACTAATGGTTATGGTGATGTTATGTTTACTTATTATTACTTAATTACTCAGTCCATGAGGTTGAAAATCAATCTTTCATTTCACAAAGTGCAGCAATGTCAATTTTTTTGTAAAGTTTGATTTGACTTACTCTTCTTATCAAAACAGTTTAAACAGTTCGATTATTCTTTGATCTGCTTCGACTATGTTTCTAGAGTATTTTATTATTCCTATTCTACACTTGTTGGTTGTTTAAACGTAAATACAATCACAGTAATAGCAGAAGCTCGAAAAAAGCAACCTTCAATCATCATTGTATTAAATGTTTCTGCTTATCAAAAATCTTTATAGAATTTTATTTCAATACCAAAAAATGCGTGGAATACTAATGCTTTTCTCTCGATTGTCCTGAAGTAAAAGTGTAGTTACACTGTTGAATTAATTGATCAAATAATTTTTGGCATATTTCATAGAATTACCAGTACAGTACCCTTTCTATTTCCTTCGAGACACAACTAGTTTCGGGTATTTATCCCATTAATACATATGAAATTGAAATGTTACTAGTAATATTCCATGTAATAAAACTTCCAAGTATCCTGTATCCCTATTGAAATAGATGAATTGTCATTATTGCCTTCATTAATTATGTAAATCAAAAAGTGTGTATTTGGTAGGCCTATGTGAATAATGCATGATTATTATATTAGGTACTATAAATGAAGGTTCTCAATCCATCCAATTTTCAAAACCAAAAATTATAGAAACGCAGAAGAAAAAAACAAGTTGAAGCTTCAAACCATAGATTAAAAATGCAAGATACGCGTAGATACAGCCTTATAATATTATTTATATAAGTAAGTTCAGAAGCACTTAAGTTTATTAATAACTCCCAAAAAATAGCATCACCTCATTGTCTCCAGGTTCGTTCATTTTTTCTCCTTGCATTCCTTCCGTTAGATGACTTTCGTGCTTGGCAAGCACCGTTCTATGGTGCTTGAAATTTAATTGATTTATTAATTTGTAAAGAATCACTTATTAAAATTATATTGGAAGATGATAAACAAGCAAACTTTTAAATATCTCTCTTCAAAATTTAAATTAATATCATTTGTTCGAAATAAGGCCAAGTCTCTTTGATTCACGTCTTGTTCTTGAAGAGATGTGAACTACTGTATTTTGTTTAGGAAAAATGTATTGAATTTCGTATGTATAGCGTTGTGTGTTGATGGTTGCAGGGGCGATGATGTACAACGTTCACTGGAGCTGCTGGACCGCGTGTTGTCGGAGTTCGACGACCTAGAGAACGGCAACCCGCCAGTGGGGGGCGGCAACGGTAACGGCAACGGGGGTGGCAATGGAGGCAACGGCGGGGGTGGCGACGACAGTCCGTCGTTGCATTCCGAGGATGACGGCTACATGAGCATGAACGGACGCCGGGCGAAGTTCGTGCTGAATTTGCGACCTCAGGTGCAGATGGGACCCGGGGGCGGCGGACTGCCTCTGCCTCCTGAGCCTCCTCCTCCCGATCCGCCGCCTCCTAACCTCTTGCGCCGCCTCACCAACGCCCCCACCACTGCCTCCGCCGATAGCTTACAGTTCCCACCCCCACCCGAAGAGGCTGAACGGATTATCTCCACACTCCTTCCACGGTTTGTATAGATATAATATTAGTGGGTTCTAAATCTAATAAATTATTTTGGAAATTTTACTACTACACAAAACATGTATAGTTCTAGTAAGATTAGGTTAGTAACCTGTTTGAAAAATATTATTGTTGTATAAAATGTCTGTGATGATATTGAATCATCATATGACTAGTGTTTTCTTCTTATGTTTCTGTTATCAGATGTTGAACTATTTATTCTAATTTTGAATCTGTTATGAATTCATTACTGATCAATAAATCTTAGAATGCAGAGGTTTTATGGCATTACATGTTTGACATGAAGAAGTCATTTTTCTGACATCCTCAACTGAATAGGGTAAATTATGAGTTCTTACCCAATGAATCTTTCTGGTCACTCCAGGGTGACACAAGTCACAGTGTAGGGAGTGTAATTTATCGGTTTGAGTTGCATTACACACTCTGGAAAGTGTATCTGCTACTTGGTTGTCCTTTCCTGGTCTGTAAATTATTTCGTAATTGTAGCATGACATCTCCAATCGCCATCGTTGTATTTTTTCATTTTTTATTTTATTTTGATGAGTCATATCAAACATGAATGATACAGAGCGCTGGTCAGTGATAATTTTGAAGAATCTTCCAAGTAAGAAATGTCTCCACTTTTTAAGAGCACACACAATAGCAAAAGCCTCTTTTTCAATGGATAAATGTTTACGCTCACTATCATTCAGCTTCTGAGAAAAGAATGCTACTGGACGTCCATACTGTGATGGGACAGCTGAAATTGAAAAATCAGATGCATCTGTTTCAACCACAAAAGGTTCAAAGTCGTCAATTGTACTAACTACTGCCTTAGAAATCTCAGTTTTGAGTTGATTGAAGTCAGCTATAGCTTCAGAAGTCAAAGGAAAGGTCTTTGCTGTAAGAAGCCGTTTAGCTTTATCTGAATAATTGGATATCCATTTGGAATAGTGTGCAAACATTCCAATTGTTCGCTCAAGAGCCTTTCTATTATCTGGGGGTGGAAGATTGAGCAATGGTTTCAGACGTTCAGGGTCAGGAGAAATTGTCCCATTTTCAATTTATAGCCAAACAAGCTTATTGAAGTAAGTGAATATTTGCTTTTTTCTGTATTGATTGTAAAATTATATTTTTGTACTGCATCTAAGAATTTTTTGAGATTCAAATCATGTTCCTTCTGATTCTTACCACATATTGTCACATCATCCAGGTATGCATACGTTTTTTCAAGTTTTTCATTATTAATAACATTATCAATGACTCGCTGAAAAGTGGGTACACCATCTGTCAGACCAAAAGCAAGCCTTCGAAATTGATACAAACGGCCACATGCCTCAAATGCAGTGAAAGGTCGATCTTTTTCTCGTAGGGGTACCTGGTGGTAAGCGCTTTTCAAGTCAATAGTGGTGAATACAGAGTTTTTTGAGACCTTAGAAACAATATCTTCAAGACTAGGGAGGGGATATGCGTCAAGATGTGTGTATCGGTTAATAGTTTGAGAATAGTCTATTACCATTCGCTTTTTATGATTTTAGTTCTTCACTACAAATGCTTGAGCTCTCCAGGGAGACCTGCTTTCTTCAATAATTCCATCAGCTAGCAGTTTCTCAATTTCTTTCTCCATGAAACTAGTGTCTTCAAGAGAATGCTTTCGGGATTTAGTCATTATAGGTTTAATGTCTTTAGTTAAAAACTCAAAAAGTGGTGGAGGTTCTATCTTTGCTGGAGCCAGATAATTGATAGTCAATGGGGGTTTAGTTCCTCCAAATGAAACTCTAAGTTCAGAGTGTTGATTAAGTAAGTCATGTCCTACAATAACATTAGCACACAAATCAGGCAATACACTGAATTTTGTTTTGGGGTAATGTTGACCTGAAAATTCTAAATGAGCTACACAATAAAAGGAAATGTTCTTTCTTAGTGATGTTGAAGCCATGGACACTGCACCAGTTGTAGGGTACATTTCAAGTCCACATTTTTAGCAAAACAGTGTGAAATAAATGTCTCAGAGCTTCCTGTATCTATCAAAGCAGAAGTAGGAATGTTGTTTACCTGAGCTTGTACTGTAGCATTTTCAAGAACAGTAGAGGCTGCAATAAGCGCCGAAGATGAAGAAGTTTTAGTAGATTTGCAGACATTTTTCCAATGACCTATTTTCTGGCATTTTTCGCATGAGTCATTTAGTGCAGGGCACTGCTGACGTGTTTTATGTCGCTGACGACCACAAAAATAACATTTTTGAAAACTTGAGCTTCCAGTTTTTACAGCTGACAAATTTGTTTCTTTACATGAATTTTCTGAAGAATTATTTGAAGTGGCATTAAGAGTTATTTCAGAAGAGTAAGAAGCTGATTGATTTCTGGCAGATTCCAAGGCACGTGCTTTTTCAATAGCTTCATCAAGAGTTAGCTTGTCAAACTCCAAAAGTCTCAGTCTTATCTGATGAGAGCTGAGGCCCCGGAAAAATGAATCACGAATGTATGTTTTCCTATGAGTTTCAGAATCAACATCTGCAAACCCACAATTCTTACTCAGTTGTTGTAAAGCTTGGTTATATTGGTCAATTGTCTCATCTGAAGACTGTTTTCTAGTTGCCAATTTATGTCTAGCGAATATTTCATTTATTGGTTTTACATATGCAGATTTTAGTGCGTCAATAGCCGAAGTATATGAATTTTTGTCGGCATTGTTTGATAAACAGAATGAGATAGAAAGTTGTAAGCAACCGCAACTTACTTTCATCATCGATGTCTTCTTCGTCAAAAGATGCGATGAAATTCTCAAAAGTCTTTAGCCAGAAGTTCCATTCTTGTAGAGCTGTTGGAGAATTCGGATCACCATCAAACTTGTCTGGTTTCAAAAATTTGTCCATCGTAACGCGAATTTTCAGTTTTCATTTCCAGAAAAGATTTGAAGATTATACATTTGTTGTTGAATAGAAATTGTGAAATAGAAAATAGAAATTGATTGACTCGTATTTGATAAGATGAATTGATTTGATGATTTTGGATTACAAATCGAACGAGAAAATGGTACAATTTGGCGCACAGTGTCTCTTACATTGAAGCATAGAAATTTGGATGTATCTGATTGGGAATCTGTGCTCCCAGATTCTCTACATTCTATTCGATCCCTATTGTGCACGGCTACTAATGAGACGCCACATGATAGGATGTTCCGACACTATAGACAATCATCTAATGGTATAGCACTTCCAACCTGGCTTGCCCCTTCAAACAAAGTCCTAATGAAAGTACCTATACGAAGAAGTAAATTCGATCCATTGGTCGAGGAGGTGGATATTCTTCAAATCAACCCACAATATGCCAAGGTACGGCTTAGTGATGGAAGAGAGACAACTGTATCATTGAAAAACCTTGCCCCTCGAGGAGAAGAGAGCATTCAAGAAGATAACGATAAAAATCAAGATGAAGCTTCAAACCATATATTAAAAATGCAAGATACGCGTAGATACAGCCTTATAATATTATTTATATAAGTAAGTTCAGAAGCACTTAAGTTTATTAATAACTCCCAAAAAATAGCATCACCTCATTGTCTTCAGGTTCGTTCATTTTTTTCTCCTTGCATTCCTTCCGTTAGATGACTTTCGTGCTTGGCAAGCACCGTTCTATGGTGCTTGAAATTTAATTGATTTATCAATTTGTACAGAATCACTTATTAAAATTATATTGGAAGATGATAAACAAGCAAACTTTTAAATATCTCTCTTCAAAATTTAAATTAATATCATTTGTTCGAAATAAGGCCAAGTCTCTTTGATTCACGTCTTGTTCTTGAAGAGATGTGAACTACTGTATTTTGTTTAGGAAAAATGTATTGAATTTCGTATGTTTAGCGTTGTGTGTTGATGGTTGCAGGGGCGATGATGTACAACGTTCACTGGAGCTGCTGGACCGCGTATTGTCGGAGTTCGACGACCTAGAGAACGGCAACCCGCCAGTGGGGGGCGGCAACGGTAACGGCAACGGGGGTGGCAATGGAGGCAACGGCGGGGGTGGCGACGACAGTCCGTCGTTGCATTCCGAAGATGACGGCTACATGAGCATGAACGGACGCCGGGCGAAGTTCGTGCTGAATTTGCGGCCTCAGGTGCAGATGGGACCCGGGGGCGGCGGACTGCCTCTGCCTCCTGAGCCTCCTCCTCCCGATCCGCCGCCTCCTAACCTCTTGCGCCGCCTCACCAACGCCCCCACCACTGCCTCCGCCGATAGCTTACAGTTCCCACCCCCACCCGAAGAGGCTGAACGGATTATCTCCACACTCCTTCCACGGTTTGTATAGATATAATATTAGTGGGTTCTAAATCTAATAAATTATTTTGGAAATTTTACTACTACACAAAACATGTATAGTTCTAGTAAGATTAGGTTAGTAACCTGTTTGAAAAATATTATTGTTGTTGTATAAAATGTCATAGCTTTGATTTATACTTTTTGATAAATATGTAGGTTTTTGATGATGAAAATAAAAATGAAAATTTTGGTATATAAAATTAAAAAACCTAATATATCATATTGAGATTTTTCTCATTCGACAAAATATTTCAATATGGGAAATCTTTTGTTGTGAAGATGATCCGACAATATTAGCAGCTTCTTCTCTGATGGAGAAGTGGGAATCAAACCAAATTGGATGAATCAAACCAAATCAAGGGAATCAAACCTCTAAAGAAACAGTCGGAGACAAAGTTCAAGTGAATAAGTTCCATGAAAGTATTAACGATAAATAATGTGAATGCTCATATCACTTACAATAATAAAGTATAGATTAATAGTCATGCAAAAATCACATTAATGATAATTCATCATATCTTATTATAAAATATTTGGAATGAAACTTCCAGAAACTTGGTTTTCCGGTTTTAAAATAATTTTGTTGAGTGTCCAAGTTCCATTTGAGGGCAAATCTCAAGACTAGTTCTCAATTGTGAATTGATTTTCAGTAATTGAACTGATTTAGTGAGTGGCCATAGCCAAGTGGTTGTTTAGATGCTAGCTTTGTAAGCCGGAGGCCCTTGTTTGAATCTCGGCCCGGGCAAGATACCTTTCTTGGGCCATTCCCGTGTTTCGGATGGACACATTACGTCGGTCCCGGCTGTCTAAAAGCAATCGTCAAGTCATGTCAGAGGCCCTGAAATTGTTCAGGAGTGAACTGAAAACTCTGACGCTAGACCTGAGCCAGCCAGGTCACTCAGTATCATTATTATTAATTGTAAATTGACTTCGATTAACTTCAAAAACGTTATCCTTGAGAGAGGAAAGGTGAGAATAATGGGAAAGTATACTGATAATAAGATTATGGGCTTAATCTAATAATGGTCTTATTGGATTAGTGTGATTTATTATTTCATAAAAAACAATTCATCCCATACAACATAAATATTGTAAAGACCTCAAATAAGGTGGGATAGCATAATGTATACAAATCTTTGTAAGTGATCTTGATCAATATTAAAAGCTATCTTAGAAAGTAACTGCCAATCAATTTATCCAATATTGTTCATTCATTTTTCAGCGTTTCCCCCGGTAACTCGAGTAAACGTAGCACTAATGGCTTCAGAAGGCCTTACAACGGATCACTGAAACTAGGCAATGGATACAATGTAGAGGACCACCATGTCACAACCGCCACACAAACAACATTGGTGGGTATTAATTCTGCCTGATTTTACATAAGAATTACATAAGAATCAAAGGCAAGTGAAATTGATGCTACAGAAGTGTTGACTTCTCCTGATTTGGAGGGTTATGATGTTGGTTTACTTCATGATTTTTTTTGTATTCATGTTCGAGATTATCAAATGTTCTTATTTTATCAAATAAAAATACTAAGAATTTGTCAAAAACCACAGATTTATTGATACTTGGAAAGATCGGTTTCGGTTATTACACCATTGTCAATCTCTGATAAACTCAGATTTCAGACACAGTTTATCAGAGATTGACAATGGTGTAACAACCGAAACCGGTCTTTCTAAGTATCAATAAATCTGTGGTTTTTAACAATTTCTCAGTATTTTCATTTAATATGAATAATTACCACAATATCAACTTCTCAACTACACAAAAAGTTCTTATTTTACTCATGAGTTGAAACCATACTCTTCACAATGGTTTAAATAAATGTGAGTAAAAATTATGTATTATTTGACAAGTTATATATTAAATCACAGGAAGTGTAAACCAATAGTTATGTGAGTGGCGTAATAATAATTGAAATTCACATACCTCTGTTCACTTCTAGTACCGTACTGTATATAGTATCACTAGGGTTGCCACCTTTCTTATGAAAAATAAAGTACATTGATGATCACAGGCCAAAAAATATAGTACTTAAGGTTTAAATAACCATGATTGTAAATTTCTTCAGCACTGGTATCTTGAAAACAGATTAGCAATCAATGTAGAAAAAACTTAATTTATTAATTTTTCTTTGCGTGCACCAAAAATTTATGAACAACCAATTATTTTTCATCTAAATAGCTGTATAGATGATTTATTATGTCAATGTCCTCCTATAGAGCAAGTTGAGGAAATAAAATACCTTGGCATTTTTATTGATTCAACTCTAAACTGGAAAACGCATATAAATAGCATTAAGAAAGATATCAATAAATACCTTTGTAAATTCTCTCACTTGAGGGATTTGTGTGATACAAATACACTACGTACAGTATATTATGGTTTAATAAATTCGAAACTAGAATACGGTATTGTATGTTGGGGGGGGGGGAGCTGCAAAAGTGCACTTTAGTCCACTGCACAAACTACAAAAACATTTTATCAGACTAATATTATTCAAAAGTCGAAGAGAGCCTTCGTTTCCTTTGTACAAGAGACTACGTATTCTCCCTCTTCGCCACCTTTTTGTTTTCAAAGTCTTGAGAATTTTCTTTTTGCGAAGTGGAAACGATGGGTTTTTCAGGCCTAGCTTTTCCGAAAGAAGAAGATTGGACCTAGTATCAAGACTACCTAGAATAAATTTCAGTTTTTTTTCAATATCTTTCTTATACCTAGGTCCAAAACTTTTCAACACCATCCCACATGCTGGTAGAAGAAGTAGAACTTTGAAAGAATTTTCATCCATAGTAAATGACTGGTTATTTCAGAACCAAAAAATAGAAATTTTTTTCAATTCTCTCCTGAGAACCCATCACATAACTCAGCTACAATAAAACTTATGTATGCTTCGGTCAATTTCTAAATTTCTTGATTTTTTAATTAGTTATTTACATTTTTCACCTTAGTTCATACTTAATCAATATAGGAGTATTATTTCATTATTATCAAACTTAATAAAACTTTTGTTTTGTTTTTCTAAATTATGTTTTATCATTATTTACTCATTAAAATACACTTGTACCGCAATGGCCGTATAATACTTTGCTTATTTTTTTAAAATAGCAACTATATAGTATTTAATTTATGTAACTAAGATTCATGACACTGGCAGCGCCTATTGCATTTTACACAATTGCTGCCACTTTAATTCTAAGAGAGAGATTCTTTATTGTAGAAATTTTGCTATGCAAAAGGAGAATAAATTTCATTTTCATTTTCAAAGTACATGTCATTTTTACCTGTATATTCAAAAAGTTCTGTCAGCATAGTTCTTAGTAGCATTCTCATATACTCACAAGAATACAAATTATTGACTTGAATATCAGTGACTAACATTCAAATCCATTATAATTATCCTATTATTAATAACTAATGATAGAATAATTCGATTTACCCAAATAAGATCATGCATGATAGCTTGGAAAGTTATTGATTATATACTGGTATGAAGAAAATAATCATAAATCTTTAAATAGATAAATTAATTTCATTTGTTACAAAGCACACGCTCTTACAGTAGAATTGTATGGTATAGTATCATAGAAAAAACATATATTTTTTTTATTTAATCCAATAAAGTTATAGAGTTGGTATTCTAAATTCAAAATGTAAGTTATACGCCTTGAAAAAATGCATAGTATTGTTGCTCTTCAACAATTCAATCAACTCTAGGCTATTGCAAAATAATTCGAGATACACACGATTATGAAAATTAATGCAAAAAAATTGCAACCCTTTGGCCAAAGCCTGAGATAATTTTGTGTACTCCTCAAAGTACAATTTTGACTGATTTATTAAAAACACATTATAAAAACATAAAGCACCCTTTATTTATATAAAATAAATAAAGGTTTCAGCTTATTTAGGCTATTTTTAAGTTCAAATGAAATTATATAAATAAATAACAAAAGTATTGACTAATTTATGTACATATATGACTATTCTCCATATGCTCTAGTTCTTGAAAATTAGTTCAATAATGAAATGTCCTGGTAACGTATAGGTATTTGGTGGAGCAGTCCGTTCCATTTGTTACCTGCTACCTGTTAGTTTCTATCAGTAAAAATGTCAATTTATTTGAAATCTGACAGTCTCCGCCACTCTACTAATCTAAAATGTTTTGATTTCCTCGTACTTCATTATATATCACTTTAATTGAGCAAAATAAAGTATTTTTGCGTACTTTATCTTGCTTACAAAGTATAAAGTACAAGACCTCCAAATAAAGTACAATACTTTATTATATAGTACGGGTGGCAACCCTAAGTATCACCATCAGTATAGTATAGAAAGTAAAAAATAAATCATTAAGTACTATACTCATAGTATCACTGATATTGTATAGAATAAAAATAATAAATCTCAGTAATCTCTTTAAAAAAAACTGGAGAATCTATGGAGAATGAGGGACTGCAATTCAATTTATTTTGTAAGCTGAATTATGCGTCATAACTCGTTTACACCAATTAAAAGAGTAGTGTTGTTTATTTTGACACAAAGAAATCAGTGGTACGACTTGCCTGAGGAAAAGATAAGACATTGGATGGGAGAAAGAAATGTGAACGTAGCGTGGCGACAAAGTGAAAAGGAAATTGAAAAAGAATCATGAATAGGGAACAGAGAATGAGGGAATGAGGGCCGCTGAAAGCCCCATTCAAGATGCCAACAATAGTGATCGAGTATTGAATATTGGACATTATGATAGAATGCTCATTTGCTTGACAATAGCATTCAAAGCTATTGATTTTTTCTCGAATGAATTCACGAAAGTTGCCTCTTGAAATGCCGCCATCTGAATTACACTCTTTGTGCATTGAAAAGTATTTCATGCCACTGAATTGGAGTAATGCAAATTGAATCTTTGAATGCATAACTTCCTACTTAGCTCTACCAACTGGAGGTTTCTGAAGTTAAGCTGTTGTAGTGGGTAATCAAATTGCTATTTATCTGATAAATCGACATTAACGTGTTTTATTGATTTCGGATTTGCTAAAAAATTGTCTTTATTATGTTAAACTTTATTATAATAACGATATGAATATTATAATAGAATAATTATGTCATGCATTAAAATCCATGGAGTTTTACATGCTTTTGTTGTACTGCATTTGTGGATGAATTTTGAACCAATATTTCTTAAAAGTTTGTTTTCTTATCAGTCCAATCCATTCATAACTTTGAAAAAATTGAAATTTTCTACGCAATTGTAATACAACTCATAAAAACTGAATTATGACATTAACTCGATCATGATATTATTGCAATAAATAAGTTGTTATTTCATATTTTTCATTGGTATAATTGGTAAACGTTAATATATCTGTGATAATAACATTAATTATTTTACATTATAACTTTGTATAAAATGTATATAATATAAAATAGTCCAGTATAAACTGTTGTAAATTTATGTTAAAATTAAATTATATGACACATATATTGGATTCACTCTTGGATTCATTGATTCAATCTACCAAAATTAAAATAAATCAAACAAAATGGGATAAACAATATACTTGATTGATGTAGGTGTTTTGATGAAATAGTGATAATAATTATGTTCGATGATAATCATGAACAACATGAAACTATATATTATCATTCTATTTCATTTTTTACTGACTAATAATTTGCCAGTGATTTTGAGTTTTCTATTCTAACAATAATCTTTATTCCCTCAAAACCGAATGCATATACTTTTTGTTCTATAAAAGTGCACTTAAAATTTATTATTATTGTATGTACTGATGAACTGTAGAAATATAATGATAATTAATCCAGATCAAAGCCCAGAACTCACTATTCATTAATTATTATGTTTTGCAGCATACTAAATTGCATACTAAATATCTGCAAAAACAAATTCTGACTCTTTGTTAAAATTCATACAGATCATTTACATATAGATGCAGTTGTCATAAAGCAAGTGCAATACTCACGAAGTATTTCCAAAAACGTTCTATGGAAATTACCATTGTCAGTATGATTTGACAGTTATATTTTATTTTTGACAGCCAAAAACAAGACACCAGAGGCCCTATGGATGGGAAAATGGACCGACGATTCCTGCCAACTACCATCCCAATCACCAACCAGTGAATCCAGCTGTCAGATTTGGCAGTCTACCTTATGACGGCTCACTACAGTGGTTAAACCCTCTCCCTCCTAGGTATATCTTTGTTTTATTCAACTACCGTTATCCATTGAGTACTTCAATGCTGTTTGATGTTTACATTCCATCATTTAGAATCTTCATAAAATATAGAAATAGTCAAATTTGAGTAATTGACATATGAAAGTGAAAAACAATGGACTCTACCTTTTCAGTGTGTGTTGGTGTGACTTGGTCAGAAAGCAATATAGAACATGGGAAAACCATAGCATATTAAAATAATTTTAATACCATTTAATATCATAATTTAAACTCATTTATACTGCAATAGGAAGCAATAATGCTTCAATTGTTCATTAAGAAGTTCCCACAATTTTTCAAACGTTGTTTAGGATTGATCAAAATCATTAAACATGTAGCATTGGAATGTTTAGTATTCGACCGAATTTTGTGCTGTTGACTGGATTTATTATGTTTCATTGATTTGTTATATTGTCTCTTCAAACCTGAATAAAGACTCGCTACCGGTATTTCAACAGGCTGAAGGATAATAATTAACATACGTGTGTTATCTCCCATCACAATAACACTACAACTAGAGCAACTCATTTGACAACAAACAACATTTCTCATCAAGAACAAAATAATATTATTTTTGCGAAGTGATTCTGGCTGCAAAACTTATACTACGCTATATCTATTCCACTATAGTGAGGTCCACGTTATAATGGCAGTGGAGAAAGATAGAAGAGAAACGTTGCCGATCCTCTGTCTTGTCAATGCAATGCCTTCTATAGAAGGCAGCTGATACAGGTTTATTGATGTAATATTAACGGTTCATTCTCGTTTAAAATAATCAATTATATTTCATCAAGGAAGAAATTATATTTTTCAATAATTTCATAATTAAGATGAAATATTTTGTTAATTAATTAATAATTCTACATTGACGATCTGGCAACATAGCAAAACGAGGAAGAGATAGCGCTATCCGCTTTGTTGAATGATAGACAAGGATAGCAATACCATTGCTAATCAAACACTGCCATTATAACGTGGACCTCACTGTAGAATGTTTTTCACAGAGGAGATCAACACAAAAATTAAGTTTGCCAAATATTCCACAAATTAATGATATATTATGCTCATACATGTATAGTATAACATGTAAAATAATTTATTCTCAAGTACCCTTTATTTTATTGTGACACTATTAGTTTCAACTCTTCAAGAGCAATTTTCAAGGAATGTTTGATGAAGTTCAAGGGAAATGGCTCCTGACTCCTGACGAGTTGGAACTAGTAGTGTTGCAATAAAGTAAAGATACGTGATACTTTTTTATCATGTTTTGATGCTCACTAGCCTTGGAAAGGAGAGTGAATATGTTTAGTAATAGTATAGTATATATTTTGACATAATATGTCTTTTCCTCACAGTTATTTCTATCAGAAACATCAACAAGAATAAATTATGCTTAAGAAGATTGATTTGACCCATATTGTCATTTGTTGACAATATTCTATTTTTATTGAGAACAAAACGTATTCATGAACGTTGCTTGGTTTTTCTCTAGTGAGTTCTGTAGTTGCAAACGGCTCTCACACATAAAGGCCTGCACACAATCTTTATTCCAGTCTTACTTTCATCCAAGCAAAGTTTATAAATAGAGCCATAGAAATTTGCATTTCTCAAGATAATCTTGAATTTTAAAATGTTCTGTTAACAATGTTACAAAAGCTTCTCATCATTGCTTGTTCAGGACGTTACCAACGGCCATGGACAGGCATCGAGAGGTGAGGAGGCGAGTGGGAGGAGGCGGCGACGAACCGGCGGAGGGTGGAGGGGAAGCGATTACGCAGCAGCTGAGGATAGTGACAGAGTCGTGCGACGACGATGCTGCCAACTTCTCCGACGACTCGCTGGAGGAGTTGCTGCCGCCTCCGCCACCGCCTCCGCCCCCGCCGCTCACCAAGCGCGGCTCCATCGCCTGGGAGGTCCCCCTCGACGGTGACGACGAGGCTCTCCTCACACCTGGCTCCACCAAGGTCATTGGCCGACGGCGGAGGCGGTCCACCGATAGGTCAAGTAAGTATGCCTGGTCCCAGGGATTGAAGTTGCGAGTAATATCATGATAGAGGATACCTCATTTTGCATCAAAAAGGGATCAACAATAGTTTTCAGTAGTTGATGAACAATGATTCAAGACAACAACAGTTGATAAAATAAAGACTTGTGCTAGTAAGCGTGAAACTTCACAATTCAAAGTTATTGTGAATTGAAGTGATGTATACTTTATCAAGAATTGCAGACATTTGTGTTTGTGATTTGTCAACTACTGTATATTTAATTTTGTATCAAATTACATTTCCTACTGTGCTACATTTTTGATACATTTCAAACATAAGGCATAAGGGTTGACTAAAATTGTTAGATTTGGCCTTTGGGTGATTAGGTAAAAATATTTCAAAATATAATCGAAACATATTCAATAAAAATCATACTAGTAATCCTTCATACTACATGACTAATACAATCGTAGGCTTCAGTGAAAATTTGATCAAAATTATCAAAGTTTTTATTAACATGTTAATTTAAAAAAATCTTCATTGTGGCTCATTATCAATTGAAAGGCTAATTTGCTTTGCCTCTGATTGTCGACTATTAGATCTTCATACTACTATGTTATCTATGTTCAAAATTAATTTTGAAAACATGGAAGCTCGCCTCTTAAAAGTGAAGAGGCCTAATTTGATGACTCCTAAGGATTGGCCTACCTAGTTTTAATGTGGGCCTACTGAAAGCTTGAATTTTTGCGAGTTTTAGTAATTAGATAAAACTATCTTCCAATTGAATAAATTACTCTTTTTGGCAGATTTGTTCAATATTTATAAAAATGAAGTTATGCCTCATGCCAATGAGGTGGCCCAGCTCAATGACTGGAGATTGCCTAAATGCTACCAAGTGCCGATGTGTTCAAAAATATAATGTTCTGTGCTGCTATTGTGTTTCATGTGAATTTTAGTTAATCCAGTCGATTGTCAAATCGAGTTGTTTTTCATCTGAAGTTTATTAACTTTTCATTGTAATTTCGCATAATATTAAATATTATTTTCATATCAGGCTGCATGATATGATTGATTCGTTTCTCTGCTATGGTGGTCAATATAGTTTCAAATGAAGACAAAAAGGCAATAGCATAGAAAAAAAGATAGGTTAAGGATTATGCTATATTTTCTTTATGGTCAATTCAATTCAATTCAATTTATTTCACCAAAACACAAAAACTGTACAAAGATGTGACAATCAGAAAAAAACAATAATTATTATTCTAAATATCTATATCATCTATCTGTAAAATACGGCTGGAGGTGAAGAACTACTGGCATAAGTGAAACACTTGTTCGCCAGTAGGAGTAGAGACTTACCGTAACTGTTTCTAAATCTTAAGCTAATAATTTAAAATGGAATCTTTTTATTCAAACAATGGTAAGTATATTTAAAATAAATGCTATTAATTGTGAATTAATCCAGACAATAATGAATAGTTTTAAAAGCTGAAAAAATTTTTGAACTCATAAAATATTAAGATGGAAATAATAGTTGTGAACTATCCAGTTTTTAATATTTATTGGTACAAACTTAATAGGTACACCGATGAGCTCGTTCGGGATGCAGTTTACAATCTTTGGAGCGATGTATACCAGCTGCTTACGAATAACCGTTAAATTCGAATCATAAGTAACATATCTATGTAGATTGTATCTTGTTCTATGAGTTACATTGATTCTTGAAAATGAGCTTCTATGTTTATTGAAATATTTAAATATGCTAAGCACATAGAGTTGACGGATTGACATGACTCTCAATTCACTGAATGCAATTTTTGAGGGGAACAATATGGGTTTATTTAATATGGTTTTATGATCATTTTCTGTATAATGAATAGTGGTAACAAAAGAGTGTCATAAGTACCACCCCAAACCGCCAAGCCATAATTTAATAGAGATTGTACAATTGCAAAATGAAGCATTCTCAACTTTGATAAATCAAGTATCGACCTCAACTTATAAAAATTATAGGAGACAAACCTTAGTTTATGGCATAGGTATTCAATATGCCTTCTCCACTTGAATCCCTCCTCGATTATCCCGATGAGATTAGGAGTATTGAAGGACGTGCTCGCTTTGGGGTGGAGGTCAGGCGGCTGTTATTGGCGGGTCTGCGGGGGTAGTGCGATGGTGGCTAGTTGCGATGCAATTTGTGGGCTGTGTGAATGTTGTATGAATGATTTTTGCTGAATTTTCTTTGTATCAACGTTCTTCCTATATTATTTACTTAAATTTATTTATTATTATTTTTTAGTTATTTTGTAATTGATTGATTAACTTAATTTACTTTTGCACCAGACAAAAATGGTTGATTTTTATTTACAATTTTAGGCATTATTCTCAGTTTCATATTGTTATAGTTCTTTTGTATTATTTCTTATTGTAATGTGTGATGATAAAACAGCTGTAATATTTATAATCTGTTATCTCTCTTACTAAGACACATATTTAATGTCGAATAAAGCTCGTGTTGAGTCAAATTCTATTACAATTTATTCGAAATTATAAATAAAATAAATGGGTCCGAAAAGAAAAACGAGTAAACGTCAAGATTTAGTCAGTGAAGGAGAAAACGATTCGCAAAACCAAATGCTTGGAAAAATACTGAAACCAACAGTTTTATCGATTGACCAAGATTTAGATGAAGCACCGAAAACGTGGAGACATTGGAAGGTAACATTTTTAAACTTCTTAAAAAACAGTTCAATCCCAAAAAAGGATGAATTGAATGTTTTGATCAATTATGTGTCACCGAATATTTTTAAAAGTATTTGCAATTGTATATCATTTGAAGAAGCTATAACAACTCTTGAAGAAAGCTTTATAAAACCTCAAAATGTAGTACATGCACGTTACTGCTTATCTAAAGCAAAACAAACCCATGGAGAATCAATTGATCAATTCTATAATAAACTAAAACGGCTAAGTTTACCATGTAACTTTCAAGCAGTCACGGCTGACGATAACAAAAGTGAATATATCCGAGACGCGTTCATCTCCGGATTAGAATCATCGAAAATCAGACAACATCTTTTCGAAATGAAATCGCTAACTTTGCAAGACGCTATCTCACAAGCACGAATGTTAGAGAATGCTGAAAACATTGCTAAAGAATACGAAACCAGTTCAGAATATGTTAACACAGTCCTAGCAAACGAGAATAAAAATACCGAGAAAACGACTTTAGTCCGCAATTC
Source organism: Nilaparvata lugens (assembly GCF_014356525.2). Classification (NCBI taxonomy): domain Eukaryota; kingdom Metazoa; phylum Arthropoda; class Insecta; order Hemiptera; family Delphacidae; genus Nilaparvata; species Nilaparvata lugens. The sequence goes on from NC_052506.1 coordinate 36,347,525, forward strand.
TTACCAAAAGAAGATTCAATGCAGATTTTGTGGCTATAATAATCATACTGATAATAGCCAATGCCCAGCAAAAGGACAACCATACCTAACTTGTAATCGAATAGGCCATTTTTCAAAAGTATGCAGAGCACGAAACGATAAAAAAAACCAAATGGTATCTGCCACAGTAATTTCAGCAGCAAATACCAGCACTGACCTCTCAGAATGTCTTGTTCCTATACGTGTTAATGGAATAGATACATTGGCACTATTAGACACTGGGAGCACAGCAAGTTTTATAGATAAGAAACTAGTAGTACAATCGAAGATGAAAACTATGCCATATTCCAATTTGATTACATTTGCTTCAAGTGCCTGCAACACTAAAACAACTGAGTGCGCTTTGAGTGAAATATATTTCCAGAACGAAGAATATAATGATTTTCCTTTGATCGTATTGAACAAATGTTGCGCTAGTGTAATTTTGGGACACGATTTTCTAAAGAACTTTTCATCCATCACTTTTGATTTCGGTGGATCTAAAGCAGCACTACAACTGAATGAAGACAATGACGCAAGAAGGCCTACTTATGAAATTAAAAAGTGTGCTCTAGCCCAAGCTACAGTAGAACCTGTCTCATTGTTTCGTGATCTTCAACCGGACTGTCGGCCTATAATAACTAAATCGAGACGACATTCAGAATAGGATTACTTGTTTATGATGAATGAAGTCAAACGGCTTAAATATGCTGATATTATAGAAAATAGTCATTCTTCTTGGAGAGCTCAAGCATTTGTTACTTCAAGAGAGAACCAAAAGAAACGTATGGTGATTGACTATTCACAGACCATCAACAAATTCACGAATTTGGATGCCTATCCACTACCACTAATGGAAGAATTAGTCAATAAGGTAGCGCAATATAAAATATTCTCATCTATTGACCTGAAATCTGCCTATCACCAGATACCAATCTTGCCTGAGGAAAGGCATTTCACCGCATTTGAAGTTGGACACAAACTGTATCAATTCAAAAGAATTCCGTTCGGAGTCACGAATGGAGTAGCTGCTTTCCAGAAAGTGATTGATCAAATCATAGAACAAGAAAATTTGACATCATGTTATGCCTATTTAGATGATATTATTGTATGCGGAAGGACCCAAGAAGAACATGATGAAAATTTAGAAAATTTCTGGAGAGCAACAGAAAAATATGGCCTCACGATTAATGAAGAAAAGTGTAAAATATCTATGGAGAATTTAACCTTTCTGGGATTCGAAATTGGTCAGGGTATGATTAAGCCCGATCCAGATCGATTGAAACCACTCCTTGACTTACCAGCTCCAAAAAATCAGAAAGAATTGAAGCGTGTCCTAGGAATGCTTGCACACTACTCCAAATGGATAAAAGAATTTTCAAAAAAGATCCATCCACTTGTGCATAATACTCACTTCCCGTTGAATGAAGAATGCAGAAATATATTTGAATCATTAAAGAAAGAAATAGGATCTGCAGTTCTAGTGCACATTGATGAAAAAGTCCCGTTCACTTTGGAAACTGATGCCTCAGATTACGCTATTGGAGCAGTATTAACACAGAATGAGAGACCAGTGGCGTTTTTCTCAAGAACTCTTTCCACATCTGAAACTAGGCACTCTGCAGTGGAAAAAGAAGCTTATGCCATTGTGGAATCAATCAGGAAATGGCGACATTACTTACTTGGACGAGAATTTACACTTATCACAGACCAGAAATCAGTTTCATTCATGTTTAGTAATAAACAAACCAGCAAGATTAAGAATGACAAAATCCAACGATGGCGCCTTGAATTGTCAGAATATAAGTTCAATATAATTTATAGAGTTGGAAAAGAGAATATACCAGCAGATACACTATCAAGAGTCTGTGCCACTGTTGGATGCCATACAGATATAAAGAAACTGATAAAAATTCATGAGGACCTGTGTCATCCAGGAGTTACTCGACTCCATCATTGGACCAAAACAAAGAACTTACCATATTCAATAGATGATGTAGCCTAAAAGAAGTATGTTCCAAATGTATTACATGTTCTGAAATGAAACCACGCTATGCCAAAGGAACTGGCCGCCTTATCAAAGCAACTCGACCATTTGAACGTCTTAATATGGATTTCAAAGGCCCACTACAATCAAGTTCAAGGAACAAGTATATTTTAGTTCTTATAGACGAATATTCCAGATTCCCATTTGCCTTCCCCTGTCCTGACATGACTACTAATACAGTAATAAAACACCTTACATCACTATTCTCTCTTTTTGGTGTACCGTCTTACATACATTCCGATAGAGGAACATCGTTTATGTCATCAGCTTTGAAAAATTTCCTACTATCAAAAGGAATTGCCAGCAGCAGAACATCGCCCTATAATCCAGCCGGTAATGGGCAAGTCGAACGGTACAATGGAGTTATATGGAAAAGTGTGATGCTAGCCCTAAAATCGAGAGGTTTGAACAACAGTCACTGGGAACAAGTTCTCCCCGATGCCCTTAACTCTATTCGTTCCATATTATGCACAAGCACCAACTGCACACCACATGAGCGGATGTTTTTACATGCAAGAAACTCAAGTAATGGAAAACCATTACCAACCTGGCTATTGACACCTGGACCAGTATGGTTGAAGAAGATGACAAAAAACTCAAAACAAGAATCGCAAGTTGAAAAAGTTGAATTAATCGAGAGTAACCCTGAATATGCGTTTGTTCGCCACAACGACGGCAGAGAATCGACAGTCTCACTTCGCCAGCTCGCCCCATACCCCACGAGTGCCGATTGATATTAAGGGGGGAAGATTGTGATGATAAAACAGCTGTAATATTTATAATCTGTTATCTCTGTTACTAAGACACATATTTAATGTCGAATAAAGCTCGTGTTGAGTCAAATTCTATTACATAATGTATTATTATTTGCCTGTAAGGTTGAGTGGTAGAAAGAACTTTCTAGTCCTAACTCCGCCTAATAAAGAGTATTTTCATTTCATTTCATTATCAAACCCAAATATTTTATTTGACTAGTCCTTTCAATCTCAGGACATCTACAGGGAGCATCGTCTAATAAATTACAATTTAAATGCAATTTAAGTGTACAATTTGTCTCTTCATGTCCAGAGATATTTCTTGAAAAGGCGATATATTTTGTTTTTTTAATATTTAAGCTTAGGGAGTTAACATCTAACCATTTCTTCAGAGTGGAGATGCCTCTGGAGGCGGCTCCATAGACTCTCTGCCAGGTGCTCTCTCCAAACAACAGCACAGTATCGTCAGCAAATGAAAATACCACACCTCCATTCAGGTCTAATCTGAGTATCTCATTTACATAAAGAAGGAATAAGATTGGTGATAAGACTGTTCCCTGAGGGAGACCATAACCGGAGAGAGGCAGATCACTCACACAGTCATCAAGTGTAAGAATTTGTGATCTTTGTGCAAGGTAGCTATGGAACAATCTCAGAGTTGTACCTCTGATTCCTGCTCGATCCAGTTTATTTAGTAGTTGGTTGTGAGCCACAGTATCGAAAGCCTTGGCTAGATCAAGGAAAACCGCAAGAGTTTTCTTTCACTTATTTAACAAATCTGCCACAGAATTTGAGAAATGGATTAGAGCATCATCAGTACATTTATTTTTTTGAAATCCAAATTGGTGGTCTTCTATTATCCCATGTAAGTCAAAGAATTCAATAATTTGAAATTTTATCACTTTCTCCATTATTTTCGTTAATGAACTAGGCAAACTGATTGGTCTATAGTTCTCAGTGAGTTTTTTATCTACTGATTTGAATAGAGGTTTGATTTTGGCGACCTTGAACAATTGTGGAAAAACACCTTCGCGAAAACATTTATTTATAATTGATGTGAAAGGATAGGCAATGAAATCGGCTACTATTTTTAAAGTTTTACTATTTATACCATCAATACCTGGACATGTATTATTTTTTAGACTGAGTATGGCATTTTTCATTTGAATTTCATTTACCGGTTGCAAGACAAAAGAGTCGGTCAATCTCGAGTTATTTTTCTTATATTTGAATTCATAAGCGGACTGGCTGGTATATTTAGGTATCCTATCAGCATAAGTTTTACCAACATTTACAAAGTATTTATTTAATTCATGTGCATTTAATTTTATTTCATTTTCTTTCCTTTTCCTATCTAGTTGTTCATTTATGTAAGACCATAATTTTTTTGCATTATTCTCACATTCGTTAATTTTAGTTTTATAATAATCATCCTTTGTACGATTTATAAGATTATTCAGTAGGTTCCTATATGTCCTGAATTTATTTTTCAAGTTAGTATTGAAAGGTTCCTTTTTTAGTTGCTTGGCAATTTTATCTCTTTCATTAATAGACTCTATCAAGCCCAGCGGTGATCCATGGTTTCAGTGGTTTTTTCTTATGATTAATTTTTTTTTCATATTTAGAAATATGTATATAATTTGTAAGAGTATTAACAAACCTCTCAACCATAATATCAACAGAATCATCATTGTTCAGAAATTCCCATTTTTCGTGCAGTAGGTATGATTTAAGTTTATTAAAATCAATCATAGTAATTATATTTGTCTGTGTGACGGGAGTGTGAGGCAATTTACTGTTTAGATTTATATGAAGAGTGGTAGCAAAGTGATCAGTGATATTTAATTTAAAGACATTAGCTATTTTTGGTTCGATAGAATGTGTAGAATTCTTGAAGAATATATGATCAATTAAAGATTGACTATTATCCACTTTTCTAGTCGGAATATTAATTAAAGAATTAAAACCATTTTCATTCATAACATTCAGATACTGGAATGTACTGGAATGCTCAAAATATCGATATTAATATCACCTGCAAAAACTACATTACGATTATTCGGAAGAGATTCAAGATAGTTATTCAACACTCGTATAAAATTATCTGTGTTGCTGTTCGGAGACCTATAGACTGCGATAACTTGTATTATCAAATCATTACCCAGTTCAACAATAACACTCAGCGCGTTAGCTTCTATCAACTCACAATCTAAAACTGTGAAATTATATTTTTTGTTAATATACATGCAAAGACTATCGCATTTATTAATTTTACTGGGCTGGTTTAGCAAATTGTAGCCATCTATATAAAAATTAATAGGCTTATCGCCAGAATACCAAGTTTCAGTTAGAATTATTATATCGAATGACACTTTGAAATTATTTAGACACACTATGAATTCATTAAAGTTCTTATAAATACTACGAATGTTCATTTGAAAAATGTTCATATAGTTAACTGGACTTGTTTCTTTATCAGTGAGTAAATCATGATTCACATCTTCAATTTCTCCCGTCTTAAAAACGTCATCACTCAGAATGTTACATAACTCGTTGAAAGAGTTCATTCTAAATAAAAAATCTTATTCTAAAAGCTCCGGAGAAGTCCTATTCAACCCGGTCCTCTGAAGACTATTCGTTTTTTCGAGTTACATCGCCATTACCAATTTCGAGAAGATCATTCACGGTCCGAATTCTTAGTGCTCTAGTATTTTCCTGTTTCCGTATGTAAACCTTTACATCTCTTGACCATGCAAATTTGAAATTCTGGTAATAGTCTATTAGTTATATTATTCCCAATGAAATTTTGTCTTTAGAGGGATAGTAGAAATTCAAATCTTGATGACTGAAAATGTGTGTGTTTCCTTGCAAATTTGGTCAATGAAGATTTCAAGATTCAAGATTTCTTTATTGCAGAAAACATTTATACAAATGCATAGCATCGTCATAGAAAAAAGATTATCCTATTTTCAATTCAAAAATATTCTCCTGCTGTTTCATATCAACAAAATTAAATATTTTTTACTTGAGAAAATGGCAGCCTTTAAAGTTTTGTGTACTTTCAAATAGTTGTAAGATATAAGCATGTTAGCCACATAATAAACACCAAAACAAATAATACGAGTATAACGATATATTTTCTCTATGATGACACATAATATTGAGGTATTAGTATGGAACAAATTTTTTACATGATGTCCTATAACAATATTTTTCTACAACATGAAGAGTCGGAAACGAATTTTCCAATGTCATATAGCAAAATTTCACTACACAAACGAGGCTTGCCATGATAGTAAGGAGGTCAAGTTTTATGAAAATGTTCAGAACCACCAGCTTCAATCCTTTATCCTGTTTTCTATAAAGACTAATTGCCTTGGTTTGTCGCAGGTACAGGCTCAATGACGCGCTTAAAGGACCAGGACGAGTGGCCAGACCCGCCGACGGGAACGGAGGACGGCTCGCTGTCGCCGTTCAGCGACTCGTCGCACCTGGAGTCGGCGCCGCGTCAGGATGACGACTCGTCGCTTGTGACGCTGCCGCCTGAGCTGAACGCCGCCGACCTGACCGCAGGCGGCACCTATGTGATCCGCAAGGGCCGCCGCAAGGAGCGCAAACCGCTGCAGCCCGGTGCCGCAGCCGCAGCCGTGTCGCGCGCCTCCAGCAAGAGCAGCATCAACAGCACCAGCCACAAGCACCGCCTGTCGCCACCCAAGTTCGGCGAGATGAAAAGGTAGCACGTTATTTTGATCTGTCAATCATGAATTAATGCCTTATCGAGAAAATCAAGTAAGTGCGGAAATATGGAAGCATGCTAGTGTTTCAACGCGAACCTCTCTACATATGGCACTCACAAAGATCTGGATTACTGAAACACTCCCAGAACAATGGACTGAAGCAGTAATCAATCCGCTACACAAAAAAGGGGACAAGAGCAACCCAGACAACTATCGAGGAATTTCTCTCCTTGACTGCACCTACAAATTTTTTCAAAGATCATATATAACAGGATTAAAGTTCAACTGGATGAGGAACTTGGTGAATATCAAGGTGGCTTCAGACCATGGAGAAGCTGTTCAGAACAAATAATCACGCTCAAACTAATCATGGCGTACTACAGAAGACGAAATAAGCCTCTTTCAATTGCATTCATAGATTTTAAAAAAGCATACGACTGCATCCACAGAAGATCAATGTTAAAAATTTTGAGACACTTAGGACTCCATCCAAAACTTATAAAAATGATAGAGCTAACACTGACGAATACAACGTCCAAGATCAAATTCAGAGGGGAACTGTCCAGATCTTTTGTAGTAGAAACAGGTTTGAGGCAAGGAGATGGCCTGTCGCCACTGTTGTTCAATTGTGCCCTGGAATATATAATGAGAGAATGGTATAAGATTAATCCAAAAAATATCAAAGTTGGAACTTCTAGAGATAATATAAATTTGAACTGCTTGGGATTTGCTGATGACCTTGCACTGCTTGCTAACAATATTCAAGAAACAAATAAATACACTACAGACTATTTCTCAGAAGATTGGCCTTAAAATATCTTTTGAAAAAACAGAACTCATGCTAACTGATCCACCTCTTGCAAAGAAAATCCGTATAGGAGATCAAGAAATAAAGATTGTAGACAGTTTCAAATATCTAGGTGAAATCATAACCTACAATCTCAATGAGAATCGAACGTGGGACAGTAGACTGAATAAGTTGAGAAGAGCACAGTATGCCACAAAGAACACTTACAACAAGAAATCACTATCAATAGCCACAAAATTGAAGCATTACAAGACAGTCACTCAACCGGTAATAACTTACGCAAGTGAAACCATCTTTAAAACTACCAATACCATCGCAATAGACAAATTACTAAAAATCGAAAGAAGAATCATCAGAACCTGTATTAACAAGAACTATCAAGTAGATGGACACTGGAGATTAGCTTCCAACGAAACTGTTTACAAAGAAATTGAACCTGTCACAAGTACAATAAAAAAAAAGCGAATATCTTTCTTCGGTCACCTGATTAGAGCTTCGGAGGACAGACTAAGCAGAAGAATTATTGAAAAGTTGTGGAAAGTAAAACAAATATAAAATGGATTGACGAACTCAAGGAGGATACGAGAGAGTTGAATATAACATTCGAAGATTTGAAGAACAAGTCGGACAACATCAGAATCCTGAAGGACAAACAGACCAGACTGCAGATCAAAGTCAGACACAGAATGGAAGAGTGATTTCGGACGAGGAAAGGAAATTGATTTCTGAACGAATGAAGAAATATTGGGCTGAGAGAGGACGGAGTAAAGGTGGAAGATACTGACTACAGTGGTCCAATGAAGGCCATAAATAATAATAATAATAATACGAGTATAACGATATATTTTCTCTATGATGACACATAATATTGAGGTATTAGTATGGAACAAATTTTTTACATGATGTCCTATAACAATATTTTTCTACAACATGAAGAGTCGGAAACGAATTTTCCAATGTCATATAACAAAATTTCACTACACAAACGAGGCTTGCCATGATAGTAAGGAGGTCAAGTTTTATGAAAATGTTCAGAACCACCAGCTTCAATCCTTTATCCTGTTTTCTATAAAGACTAATTGCCTTGGTTTGTCGCAGTACAGGCTCAATGACGCGCTTAAAGGACCAGGACGAGTGGCCAGACCCGCCGACGGGAACGGAGGACGGCTCGCTGTCGCCGTTCAGCGACTCGTCGCACCTGGAGTCGGCGCCGCGTCAGGATGACGACTCGTCGCTTGTGACGCTGCCGCCTGAGCTGAACGCCGCCGACCTGACCGCAGGCGGCACCTACGTGATCCGCAAGGGCCGCCGCAAGGAGCGCAAACCGCTGCAGCCCGGTGCCGCAGCCGCAGCCGTGTCGCGCGCCTCCAGCAAGAGCAGCATCAACAGCACCAGCCACAAGCACCGCCTGTCGCCACCCAAGTTCGGCGAGATGAAAAGGTAGCACGTTATTTTGATCTGTCAATCATGAATTAATCCCTTATCGAGATAAAACAAGATAAGTTTAATGTATCATGTCACATAGAGGAATGAATACTAAGTTATATTTGATCTCTGATCATGTAAATAAATAACTGTGAAAACAATTTGTATAGGTAATACATTCAACAAAACAGTTTATTCTGTTGTCACTGTTGACTGTATCACAACAGCTTACAACGGTGACTAATCACAGCTAATAAAGAGTGATCAGCAAACTTTCAATCCTTACAATAGGATTTTTACAAATAGGAATAGAATTCAACACTTTTGACAGACATTTCGGATTTGTGTCACAATAGATAAGTAGGTAAACAATCAATGGAAAAAAGTATACAATATTTCTTCTAGTTTTATTTACACAAAACTATCTTTTGATGCTCATGAATCATAGTAAGTTGTTTGTTGGATAGAAAAGTTACCGGCAGAAATGGTTGATGAAGACATGAGCATAAATGTCAACTTTGTGCTCATGAAAAGGATCCTAGTGAAAAGAGAAAATAAATATGTTCTATTCCATTTTGGAATGGTAAAAGATGGTTATTTCAACATGTATAGTCATTCTCTCCAAGAAGGTTTTTTTCATTAATTCGTGGCTTATTTATCTCATTTCGAAATATCCTATTCTGGTGGTGCATCCCCACCAGAGAACTACATTCATGTTTCACTAGATTGGAAACAAAACAAAATAAAACAACAAAAAAACATTGTTGTTGAACGTTCTTTATCTCCCTTCCTTCTTTGTCTCCTCCCTTCTTTTCCGTTTCCCACTTCATTTCCTATCATTCTATTCTTGCCCTTACCTGCCTATTATACAGGAAACCATAAATGTGCAAGGTATGAAATACAACGCCATGTAGCAATATTTTTATATTTTTGTTTTGCATTGTTGCTATTTTATATTAATTAAATTGAATTGAGCATGAAACAATTAACACTGGAACAGTTAATTCAATTGACACATAAACAATATCATGTTGTATATATTTGACACTTGTATTGTATCTGAAGACCTCAGATATTGCTGCAATAAAGATTCTATTCTATTCTATTCAACTGTTGGCTACATCGTGCTATACAATTAATTTATACTATTCTTGCAGATGCAGCTCGACGTTCGACAACATCAAGTCGCTGCTGAAAGATGGTCTAATCGAAGGACTGGACGACGACCCGCCAGACTTTGCGCCTCCCACCCCTCCCCCGGCCCTGCTCAAAGTGGTCTCCCTGCCCAGTCTGCTGGTCGACGACAACACCCCCACCCCCTCCACCCAAACCAACACCCACCGCCGAGACAGAACCATCAATCGAACAGTCAAGCACAAATCTCAGGGTAAAACTGTTGTAGATAGCATTAGTAGTAATAAGGTGTCAATAGACGTCGGTGTCCAAGTCACGGACGATTTCTCAAACTCTGAACCGTCCAAAAACGAACAAACACAAAGTGAAAACTCGACTGCGGTGACCAAAGCCGAGATCAGCACACAAATACAGCCCGAAGAACTTTGTGAACTGATCGACGAGAAAGTCAGCAGCGATGTGGCTGTCGAGGTCGTCGATTTGTCTCTTGTAGAGACCGATACAACACAGCCGGAGAGCAAGCAATCAAAAATACCTGACGAATCAATTGTGATATCCGAAGTGAATAAAGATGAATCAGTTGTGATATCTGAACCTGAAAAGTCTGTCGCTGATCATGTGGAAGCAGAATCATTGGTTCAGTCGGAACTTATCGTTAGACCTGTAAGAAAAAGTATATCCCTCGAAGAGAACTGTGTGTTCAGAAAAGCATTACCTCTGGAGCCTGAAAGTTTTTATGAAAAAGATTTGCCGTTGGAGCCTGATAGTATTGAATATGACAAAGCCTTACCAAAGGAGCCCGTTGAAGTTTATGATAAGGATCTGCCTTCGGAGCCTGATATGTATGATGAAAAGAGTTTGCCGCCTGTACCGCCACCATCGTCAAGGGAGAGTGACGTCGACTCGTTGAGTGGGAGAGAGCTGGAGGAGAACGAGAAGAACTCGACAGGAACTATGATAATGCATGTTGAGATAGGCAAGGAGAAATCTGTGTTCAATCCGTGGGACAAGTCGAAGGAAACGCCGGTGATTCCTGTGCTTGAGGAGGACAGGAAGTTGAAGATTGAGGATGATTGCGAGGATGAGAACGAGAAGCGTGATGAGTTGAAGAGTGAGAAGCCCCCGGCTGACTTCAACGTGAAGGTGGAAGTGCTGCAGCACGAGTTCGGTCCACTACCGCCGTCTCCGGTGGAGGAGGACGAGGACGAGTACGCGGACATCCTGCGGCCGAGCCCGGTTAAGACGGACGAGCCGTTCTACCGGTGCGTGGAGCCACCGGCCAGCGATCCCATCGGGTCGCGCTTCCTCAACCGGCCGCCTGAGCCGCCCCCGCACCGCGACGCCACCTCCAGTCTCAAGACGCGCTCCATGGACGCCGGCTTCACGCGCAACCACAACAACCAGCACTCGGCTTCACGCAAAGAGGTTTGTTCACTCAATTCAAGCTTTGTTGAAAATATTTTTGTAGTTGACGTATTCATTTCACCACATTTTCTATAGGATGAAATTGAAATACTTTATTGTTCACTTTTTAGATGTTTTTCAAGGATACTCATTCTCGTAATACTTTTTATTGGAGATTATCAAGAATTTGTTATTCTAATTCATTTTATTGAGCTCTTCTAATTCATAAAATTGAATCCAGTCATCCAGGGCTTGATCCATGAAGATTCGAAAGTCTTGTATCACATGACTCGCTGTATTTCTAACGACACGTCAAATAAGTGGAGAATTAAATCAAATATAAATATGAGTTCTTAACTTCATAAAACAGTTTCCCAAGGTGGTGAACCACTGGATCCACTAGTCCACTTCGGAGTAGCATACTTGTGTTACAGTAACTGTACATAATACAATAGTGAAACTAATTTATCATCACAGTGCACTAGTAATTTTTTTCTCATTTCTTAAGACTATTCAAGTTTCTTAAAATCGGTATGTAATAGCCGAGGTGTTTCTCGAAAAAGTTTATTTTCAGTTATCAACCTGTTTCAAACAATTATGCTTTCAAAAAAGCATGCATGAACAATAAATAAATGGAATCTTTGGATGTGTCCATTCGAGTTCTCATAAATCGATAAGGTCACTGATGCAACAATATGAGAGATGTGGTGGTGAATTTTTTTCTGAATTATACTTAAAAAACCAATGAGCAATGACGCTATCGATTCCAAATCTAGTCAATCTAGTTCAATCAACTAGAATCTAGTTTATTAAAATTTCTTGGATCCTCCTCCATTTTTTTTTTAAATTTTTTATTTTGTCTATTTGCCAAAAACAAAATACAATAAAAATTACTTTAATATCAAAACCAGTTACTTACCAGCTCTTTAATATATAATTTATTAATTCCTGAGTACTTACATTTGTCAAGTTATTCAGTGAAGATAGTTCGGAAGAATTATTGTTCTTTTTATCAAATTCATTTTTTTATTGATTCCAATATTCACAACTTACAATAAATTACAAGCAATAAGATCTCAAAATCACACAGCTTAGCAAGATGAAAGATCATGATCTAATATTTATTAAGTAATAATTATACTATACAAAATCCATAACTGACATACTGTAAGTAAAAAGTACTGAATGAAAATACATTATTGAGTATGTTGTATCAGTACAAGAATTTGTGAATCAGGAATAATAAATATTACATGTTGAAAGTACAGTACAATATGTCTGCAAGTTAGTAGGAATGATTCAACTAGAATATCTCAGTAACTTTTCGTATCTGATATAACAAATAATAATGTTGAAGAAGTCTTTTCCAATAAAAAATTAATTATATATTAATTTATTAAATTTCAAACAGCTCTCAGTACCGTTACCAATTGATTTCACTATATTATAAAATATTGTATTTATTGTGACAACTTTTTGAAAATAAAATGATTTCCGAAGATAATTTCAATGTATTATTCAAATGGAATTGAGCAGCTTTGAAACGATGGTATAAAATTTTCATACTAGTTCTTTTGAAATCTTTAGTGGATTCAAATATAATGCTACTCCTCTAAATAAATCTCATGAATTTGAATGTGTGTAGATTCCATCGGAACGACGGACGCTGCCGTCTGAGCTGCCGGGGCCGTCACGACGCCGCACCTTCCAGAAGCGCACGAACACATGCGGCAGCGGCAGCGGCCATTCGCCGCGGGACGAGGGGGGCCAGGGGGGTCGCATGCACATGCAGGTGTCCTGTTCGCTGCCCGAGACGCCCATATTCGCGCGCGGCTGCGACATCCCACGCACGCCGCTCAGGCGCACGCCCGAGGTAAACCGGCCTCAATACTATATTTGCCATGATACAGTGTAGTTTTCAAAATAAAAACACCATTCAAATATTTTTTTCAACATTTAAATGAAATAAATTGATTTCTCCCGAAACAAAATTACAGGCGTTGTCAGTCAAACTAAAGGTTTGTGTGCTGCATCTAACGACATCAATTTGTACAAATATTTCAACTCAATACAATAATAGAACATTTCATTATTATTTTGATCTACTTGAACGATGCTCTAAAATTAAAAATACCACATTGTACCCAAATTTCATTTGCTGATGATACAGCCTTAGTTTTTTCGGGTGAATCCTGGCGCCAAGTAAACCAATCTGCTAATGAGGGTTTAAAAATTATGAAGAATTGGATGGATAATCATATTCTAACTGTTAACTTGAAAAAAAAACAAAGTATATCACCTTTTCTCCGACACTAGCAGGTCAACCTGAGGACTCATTGCATTTGAAAATGACGTCGACTCGTTGAGTGGGAGAGAGCTGGAGGAGAACGAGAAGAACTCGACAGGAACTATGATAATGCATGTTGAGATAGGCAAGGAGAAATCTGTGTTCAATCCGTGGGACAAGTCGAAGGAAACGCCGGTGATTCCTGTGCTTGAGGAGGACAGGAAGTTGAAAATTGAGGATGATTGCGAGGATGAGAACGAGAAGCGTGATGAGTTGAAGAGTGAGAAGCCCCCGGCTGACTTCAACGTGAAGGTGGAAGTGCTGCAGCACGAGTTCGGTCCACTACCGCCGTCTCCGGTGGAGGAGGACGAGGACGAGTACGCGGACATCCTGCGGCCGAGCCCGGTTAAGACGGACGAGCCGTTCTACCGGTGCGTGGAGCCACCGGCCAGCGATCCCATCGGGTCGCGCTTCCTCAACCGGCCGCCTGAGCCGCCCCCGCACCGCGACGCCACCTCCAGTCTCAAGACGCGCTCCATGGACGCCGGCTTCACGCGCAACCACAACAACCAGCACTCGGCGTCACGCAAAGAGGTTTGTTCACTCAATTCAAGCTTTGTTGAAAATATTTTTGTAGTTGACATATTCATTTTACCACATTTTCTATAGGATGAAATTGAAAATAATACTTTATTGTTCACTTTTTAGATGTTTTTCAAAGATACTCATTCTCGTAATACTTTTTATTGGAGATTATCAAGAATTTGTTATTCTAATTCATTTTATTGAGCTCTTCTAATTCATAAAATTGAATCCAGTCATCCAGGGCTTGATCCATGAAGATTCGAAAGTCTTGTATCACATGACTCGCTGTATTTCTAACGACACGTCAAATAAGTGGAGAATTAAATCAAATTAAATTCTGTCATATAAATATGAGTTCTTAACTTCATAAAACAGTTTCCCAAGGTGGTGAACCACTGGATCCACTAGTCCACTTCGGAGTAGCATACTTGTGTTACAGTAACTGTACATAATACAATAGTGAAACTAATTTATCATCAAAGTGCACTAGTAATTTTTTCTCATTTCTTAAGACTATTCAAGTTTCTTAAAATCGGTATGTAATAGGTGTTTCTCGAAAAAGTTTATTTTCAGTTATCAACCTGTTTCAAACAATTATGCTTTCAAAAAAGCATGCATGATCAATAAATAAACGGAATCTTTGGATGTGTCCATTCGAGTTCTCATAAATCGATAAGGTCACTGAAGCAACAATATGAGAGATGTGGTGGTGAATTTTTTTCTGAATTATACTTAAAAAACCAATGAGCAATGACGCTATGGATTCCACATCTAGCCAATCTAGTTCAATCAACTAGAATCTAGTTTATTAAAATTTCTTGGATCCTCCTCCATTTTTTTTTAAATTTTTTATTTTGTATATTTTCCAAAAACAAAATACAATAAAAATTACTTTAATATCAAAACCAGTTACTTACCAGCTCTTTAATATATAATTTATTAATTCCTGAGTACTTACATTTGTCAAGTTATTCAGTGAAGATAGTTCGGAAGAATTATTGTTCTTTTTATCAAATTCATTTTTTTTATTGATTCCAATATTCACAACTTACAATAAATTACAAGCAATAAGATCTCAAAATCACACAGCTTAGCAAGATGAAAGATCATGATCTAATATTTATTAAGTAATAATTATACTATACAAAATCCATAACTGACATACTGTAAGTAAAAAGTACTGAATGAAAATACATTATTGAGTATGTTCAATGTTGTATCAGTACAAGAATTTGTGAATCAGGAATAATAAATATTACATGTTGAAAGTACAGTACAATACGTCTGCAAGTTAGTGGGAATGATTCAACTAGAATATCTCAGTAACTTTTCATATCTGATGTAACAAATAATAATGTTGAAGAAGTCTTTTCCAATAAAAAATTAATTATATATTAATTTATTAAATTTCAAACAGCTCTCAGTACCGTTCCCAATTGATTTCACTATATTATAAAATATTGTATTTATTGTGACAACTTTTTGAAAATAAAATGATTTCCGAAGATAATTTCAATGTATTATTCAAATGGAGTTGAGCAGCTTTGAAACGATGGTATAAAATTTTCATACTAGTTCTTTTGAAATCTTTAGTGGATTCAAATATAATGCTACTCCTCTAAATAAATCTCATGAATTTGAATGTGTGTAGATTCCATCGGAACGACGGACGCTGCCGTCTGAGCTGCCGGGGCCGTCGCGACGCCGCACCTTCCAGAAGCGCACCAACACATGCGGCAGCGGCAGCGGCCATTCGCCGCGGGACGAGGGGGGCCAGGGGGGTCGCATGCACATGCAGGTGTCCTGTTCGCTGCCCGAGACGCCCATATTCGCGCGCGGCTGCGACATCCCACGCACGCCGCTCAGGCGCACGCCCGAGGTAAACCGGCCTCAATACTATATTTGCCATGATACAGTGTAGTTTTCAAAATAAAAACACCATTCAAATATTTTTTCAACATTTAAATGAAATAAATTGATTTCTCCCGAAACAAAATTTACAGGCGTTGTCAGTCAAACTAAAGGTTTGTGTGCTGCATCTAACGACATCAATTTGTACAAATATTTCAACTCAATACAATAATAGAACATTTCATTATTATTTTTGATCTACTTGAACGATGCTCTAAAATTAACAATACCACATTGTACCCAAATTTCATTTGCTGATGATACAGCCTTAGTTTTTTCGGGTGAATCCTGGCGCCAAGTAAACCAATCTGCTAATGAGGGTTTAAAAATTATGAAGAATTGGATGGATAATCATATTCTAACTGTTAACTTGAAAAAAAGAAAACAAAGTATATCACCTTTTCTCCGACACTAGCAGGTCAACCTGAGGACTCATTGCATTTGAAAATGCACTCTGATCCTCACTGCTTGAATGATGGGTTGTACTGTTTGTGCCAACAAATTGAAAAAGTTAATTCTATAAAATATTTGGGAGTGATGGTGGATAGATATTTGAAATGGGATACTCATATGAATTACCTATCTTCTAAACTTAAATTTCTTATTTATAGTTTCTACAAAGTAAATCAATTGAAAGACCTGGATGTTAAAAGATCAATTTATTTTGCGTATGCCCACTCGCTGTTTCAATATGCGATTGAAGCTTGGGGTGGTGCATATGATTGTCACTTTAATAAAGTCTTCACACTACAAAAGCATCTTATAAGGGCAGCACTGGGTAAACCAAGACGATATCCAAGCAAGAAACTTTTTGAAGAATTAAGTGTTCCCACACTAAGACAGATGTATGTAACTAGGATTGTTTTGCACTTAAATAAGAATAGAAGTAATCTAGAAATTAGAAATATACCGTACCAAACTCGTTCATTAGCATTAAATAATTTCAATATCAACTTAATAAAACTAGTAGTTTGTCGACACCAATTCACCTATCTTTGCAATATATTTTCAATAAAATTCCGATAAAACTAATTAATTCAAAAATTACTAAAGCACTTATCAAGGAAATAAATGTATGGGTTGAGCAGAATATATATTTTACAATGCCTAAATGTTAATAAATCTTTTCATGATTCTTTTGAGTTTTGAATGTCTTTCTATCTTTTGTATTATTTATGAAAATTGATTAAGCACTGGGATGTGCTCACAACTGAAAATTTCATTTTTTATTGTATTCTCCTTCATTAGTTTGCATTTAGAAGATTCAAATGTAGGCTGTATGACTTGTTTTTGGTTATCACCTGTATAATTGGTTTTAACACGAAATTATTCAATTCTTATCATTGTATTATTTATAAGAAGCATTACTATAATATTTATTACATAGGTATATATTTTTTTTCCATTTTTCAGTATTGCTATGGGTTACTTCGTACTGTTTGCTTTATGAACTCACAGCTAGCGCACAAGTTTAACTTTGCTGGCTGTGCCAAATCATTCATGTTTTTTAACTATTATGTAATTTTGGCGAAATAAACATTCTTATTATTATTATATTATTATTCATTGATAAATCTATGTTGAAAATATAAAACAAGAATGCTTCATACTAATTTCAGTTAATTGCCTCATTTAATAATGTCAAGAGTATAATTTATGCATGGGTGAAAGAATAGAAAAATATATTTATGAATATAATTTATATTCAATGTTAATTGAGGTCACAAAAGTCACATATAAATCAAGAAAAGATAATATCTTTCTCATTTTCAAATATTCCAATTCAATTTAAACATGCCTTTCTCTCACACACTGCTGCATAATATCCTCAAATAAATGTCAAACCATCCCAGCTCAGTATCATCTGCAGAATACACCTTCTTAGAATTTTAAATACTGTGTTACTTTTCTGTGACTTCAAAATTATACCGTACTAATTTTTGAATGTACCAAAAGTTTATTTTCTTATTGTAGAGGTGTTCATAAGATTCATGATTTCAATACAGAATTACAAGACAAATTGAAAGCAAAACTGGACATCGATTAGTCAAACCGTACCAATGATATTCACTTTTAAAAATACCAATAAATAAAGCAGAAATGAAATAAAAAATGTAAAATTTTACAGTTCAACACTTTTAATAATGGAATTTGTTTGGTCATATTTTCAATGTACTTCAATTCGACCGTGTAGTGTATAGCCAAATGAGGCTCTAAGGATTGTTCTATAGACTTTTTTGACGTTGTTGAAATGTGTTGTTGAAGGTGACGCCAGGCAGTGCACGCACGGCTCCACGGCCAGGCGGCCTGCAGACGACGGGCAGCTACCGGCTGACGGCAGGTGCGGCCGGCCACGGCACGGTCGGGTCCGGAGTCAGTCTGGGCCAGGCGATGGTGGGCGCCGAACTGTTGCGCCTGAACGGCGGCCCCGGGCGCGGCTGGTACCCCAGGCACCGGCAGCAGCCTCGTCCCGCCTCCGTCGAACACCTCGACCACCTGGCTCGCTCCGGCCTTAGCCCAGGCCTCCTCTCGTCGCCGCCCGCCAGCGCCTGGGACGCCTCTCGCAAGCCGCTCACCCTCCCGCCCAACCTCACGCCCAAGTTCTTCCAGCGGTCGCCGCGCGAAGCACTCAGGCGCGTCACCAGTCTGCTCATTCGAAAAGGTAGGCCTACCATCGCTCACAATTCTCTAAAAAGTAGTGATAGTATTTTTATGTGTGTTTCTCATGCTCAGTCAACTCATTTTTCGAGACAATATAGTTGGAAAATTACTGCTGAGGAAGAGTATGATCCCACATGAGCTCTAGACTTGTGCGTGGGTGATGAGACCGATGATAATGAGAGATGAGTGGACCTACAGCTTTAGGTGGGTACTGAACTACCAGGAAGTAATTATAAAGGTCATAAATAGGATTTAGAGTAGTTCGGTCCGGATCTTACATCATTGAAAGTGAAGAAAAATTTTACTCTGATTTAGTCTAATTAGTAGAGAGCCGTAGATTATTAATACTACTGTAACACTATATTATATTTTTACAACAACGTATTGAGTAAGATTGATCCGTTTCTGATTTGTAAATACTTCTTACAGATATCCATGCTAAACCCAATTTTCGAATCCTCATTTTTCGAATGTTCAAATTCGTAATTATTGAGACTGTTCATATAGATTAATGTGTAGTTTACCGCGAAAAACATGCGTTTTCATCCATAGTTGAATTCAGCCTTCTTGAAGAGATTTAACCGTTGAATAACTTGATTTTTTGGTATTGTACTGTTGTTGAGGAATTGAAAGTGCTCTAATCCTTGAGAAATTAAAATACCGCATCTATGATAGTTTGAAATGTCATGTTTTAGGTCATTAGAGTATTTTTTCAAGTTGATTCTCGTTCAGTCTTCTCGTGTCTGTGGTTACAGCAGTAATTTTTTAATAAATTAGATTCAATTCTATTCAAATTAATGTTATTTTTATAAAGACTATAAATTTACTCTCCTAATTTGAGAATAATCCGTGTTTAATGGACGAGTCCAAACAAAGCATTAAAGAATTCTACTTTTTCTAAATTCTAAAAAAATTATAGCTTCCATTGACAGACATAATAATAATAATAGACTGTTCATGTAACATTTACATCATACAGAAAAAAATCTGTCACTTCACAGTTCCTTGAAAAAAAAGGTAAATATGCAAATTTTATATTTTCTTTCTTCTAATTTACAAAACGAAAAATATCGAAAGATATGAAAAACCTACAAGATTTCATAATTTATTCGACCTTTTTGAACTGTAATAATATTTTCTAGAGGGTTCCATAGTACTCCCAATTGTACAGTAATTATTGTTTTCTTCACACGTTGAACAACTGTAAATGTTTTCATAACTCGTCTCTTATATGTCTCTATGGAATCTTCATGGATGCTTGTGTATGGTATAGAAAATATTCGATTGACATCTGCGGCATTAAGTTTTCCTATCAGTTCCTATAAGTTCAAGTCAACTATCACGCCATCACATATTATCATGTACTTTGAGCTTGTCTCAATTCAACCACAATATTGAATATAATATAACATATAAATATTTTTAAGGAACATTCCTGTATGCTCCTTGCACTGGAAGGATACAATATGTGAACCGAGTTAATTCTAATGGTTTCAAGTATTGTCACGTACTTATATAGTTACCATTTTATCTCTAATGAGATCTCAAAATCTCTAGATTCATATTACGCTTATTTTTCTTTAATGATTGTGTCCAAAACTTCAATAGTAAGTGCATCATACAAAATGTTGTAGGTACTTCATGTTGATGGATGAATTGATTGTTGATTGTTTATTTATTTTTAAAGATGAACCTTCTATTAATTTAAAAATATTTCTTAATGACAATAGGTTTGTTTCTTATCCAGTAGAATTTGAATACATCAATTGAAGAATAACGATTCAATGATAAAGAAATCAATTTCCTATTTAGTGCTATTAGTTCTTTTGTCAATATATCAAAAACATCATACAAGGCACTTATAATAATTGATAATGAAACTTAAAAGAAATGGGTTAGTCTCTTGGAAAATAACATATATGAATATATGGAAATTAGGAACAAAAAGTGCTGCCTATAGAACGTGTCTATGTGTTTGTCTTCAACTCACGACTGGAACAATCAATGTAAACAACATCTAGCATGTGGAATATATTACAAATGTTGCCAAATGTAGGTACTGAACGTCCCTACTTTGAAAAATGAATGCAATCCTACTTATTACAAGAATAATTACTTGGCAGCACGGAGTGCTGCCACGCGCCCACCGGAAGGTTAATAAAAGAGAGTATTGTGTTGTCAGGTCTTTATGGAACCTTTCAACTATCCATGACAACTATTCCAAGCTCTTATTTCATCAAAGTTGGATTCTCTCGAACCAAATAGGCCTAACATGAAAAAATAGTTGAAGGATGACGTGGAACTTTCAACATTCCATAATAGTAGACTATTATACATAATTGATTACCTATTCATTTATAGCCTTTATTAACATTAAATTTTCTGAATCGTTTTCCTTTTGGATAAATAACTGAAATTGAAACAATGAGTGAGAATTTGAAACATTATAAACACTGTTCATGGATTTTATAAGTTCTTTATCAGGTAAAGATCAAATATTTTTACTAGAGGTTTACTGGAGATTGATGATGGGTAATGTTATAACAGAAGCTAGTATCTCGAAATTGATTTATTAAATCAGTGGTTTGACAACTGTAACCTAAAACTATTTCGAATAAACTGAAAATAAAAATACATGATTTCAAGTCATCAAATTTATCAGGCATTTCAAGTTTTCAAAGCTCCTGATTTTTGATTGTCTGAAGCTCAGTGTGTAGGTGAGTACAATGCCTGAGCTGTAAAAGAAACCTGTTCAGAATATAAGTTACAGTACTGAGTTTTTAATTTGACTGAATCAGGACTTCTTAATTCCAATACTTCACATACCATTTCGCGCTACTGTATTCATCAGAATAGGCCAGAGTTACCTTGAAAGAATCAGTTGCACATGCACTCGATCTCGATTCATATAAGGCGCCGACAAGCCAGGTGTGTTGGCGGCCGTACGGTGGTGGCACCTAGCGGTCGGCGCTGGAACTAGAGAATCGGCACATCGACCTTGTACGGGCAGAAGCAGAACCCAGAACCCGAAGCCGGCCGGCCGGCAAAGCAAAAGCAAGGCAAAGCAAAGCAAAGCCAACGTAGCAGCTGCATATCGGGGTGTGGCCTTGTGCTTGTGCTGTGTGCTGTGGTGTGGTGTGGTGGTGCTCTGCTAAAGCCAAAGCAAAGCCAGCCAGCCACCAACCTCCACATCCACACTCCTCCACCGATTGAATATTTGTGTCAGCAGCCCTGATATTCAGCCGTGTCACCCACGCACTTCTCATGCTGGAACACGCTCGAAATTTATAGATTATCGTGGAATTTGTATGTTGGTTCAACAGAAGTTGAAATTCTGATTTACATTTTGGAGGCGTTCAACCCATTGAGTTGAAAAGAATCAGAATAGCATTTTTTCCTGTTTTAGATTTTTCCTATTTCCATAATATGGGTTGTTTTCTGATTTCGTCTATGTCCGTATGTTCATGAATTTAGAAAATCTATAAAAGTATATAGCCTACTCCTGTATTTTATTATAGGAGGAAATACCTTTTTC
This sequence comes from Nilaparvata lugens, assembly GCF_014356525.2. NCBI lineage: Eukaryota > Metazoa > Arthropoda > Insecta > Hemiptera > Delphacidae > Nilaparvata > Nilaparvata lugens. The sequence goes on from NC_052506.1 coordinate 36,369,832, forward strand.
ATTTATTAAATCTGTGAATCATAATGTTAGATAATATAATTTTGGTGAATCTATAATTATTACAATCAATAAGTTAATATTGATAATAAGTTTATAAGTCAATGAATGTCTATAAATTCAATAAATCACAGTTCTTATAGAAAAAAATAATATCTGAACTTTGATAAGAGATTATAACTTATTGACAGATAGGAATTGAATTGAAATAATATTAGGCCTATAGATACCTTTTTCAAAGTGTGATAATTAAAGAATGTCAAAGGTATGAAATTTCAAATTTTATCAAACAATAACAAAACTTGAAACGTGACTGACTACAGTTTTCTCTCTCTCTATAATTATTGAAAATATTATTCATTCTAACGAAAAATGAGAAAAACTACTCATCCCTATGTTAATCTAAGTTCAATATTCAAATTGGTTGGATAACTTGAATTTTCATTGTATGGAACACTATGAAAAAATATTATATCGTTGAATAGACTCACAATCAACAACTATAATATTAAGAATAAAAGAATTGCGTCAAAAACATGGTAAAATATAAATATATATCTTATTATATTAAAGCTGCAAAAGACAAAAAATTACGAAAAATTCTCAGCCAATACCGCTGATTGTCTCAGAAAACCCACCTCAAAATCAGTTATAGAACAGACTTGAGGCTATGGGAAAACCTCCAAATCACGAAAATTTTACCCCCCTGGCACCCCCCAAATTTTTCGACACATTTAAATAAGCCTAGCACAGAAATTTCAATAGAAGCCTTTTTGTTCAGCTCCCGGAGATAAGCCTATATCCATAGTTCGATTTCGACCAAATTCAAATGGCGACCCGGGAAATTGAGTTTTCATCGAAAATTTGAAGTTTTCCCAAATGCGAAAAATTCTTAGCCAAAACTATGAGTTCGCTGTGAAAACTGAACAGCAAATCTGTTGCATAATACACTGGAGGCTAAAGGAGCACCTCCAGAACTTTCACATTTTTCCCCCATTTTGATATACGTCAAATATAATTATAGTAAAATACATTTTTATCTGTCAAACCATAGAACTAGCTATGGTTAATTGGCGATATTATGGAAAATTGAAGTTTGGATTACTTGTTATAAATGAGGCTTTAATTTAGAGGTCGGACTCAATCAATACTTGGAACTTGACAACATCAATTTTTCTCCCCCAACTCGTTAATTCTATCCACTGGTCCGCTTGTGCTATGAGTAGTACTATGAGTCATTTAGGAAAATCGTTTTGGGTTTTGTGTGATTCGACTTTTTTCAACTCCTGTCCTTGCTGGTGACATCATAACCTTCCACCCAATTCAAGCTTGGCACATTGGCGCTTTCATTAGGAAACATTTTTTTCTTTTCTTACGCCTAGCCTATTATCAACATTTTTCTTTCATATTTGATAAAAGTATATTCGTTATCATCAGTCCTGGTTCTATTATTGTACTGATTGCGTAATGTGAATGAGCATTGCTCGGAGGAAGTAATACATCTCATGAAATATAAATTTCAGTCTTTATGCCATGAGTCATGATGCTCTCTTGAACACGAATCGATAATGACTCACCTTCTTTCCAGATAGTCATTTACTGTACAAATCCCTACAACTAATCTAAAAGCAATAAACGATGGAGTCATTTTCTCTTAATCACCATTCTGTCGGAGGCCTAATGTTTCTTGTTCATTTTTCATCGAACTCATAATACAGTTTCATGCATGTACCGAGAATACCTTGTGTTCAAGATACCTTGGTTTCATGTCAGATATAGTATTGCAATCACATATGAGATCTATAAAGTTTTATTGATTCAAACTATACTCCGATTTTGTATACATTGGTTTTGATAGGGATTTGATAATTTCTACTTTACGTAATGTCAAGAGACTTATTAATATTTTCTAATTCAATTTGATCTTGTAACCAATGAAGTACCACCTCGGCCCTCTCATGAATAGGATTAAATATTTTATTGTTCCAATAATAATAATAATAATAATTCACCATGATAATAATTTATCATGAATCTGAATTTCCCTCCAAGATAAACCTCCAATGGAACTTAGTTTTCTTTTTCTTAATTATTGATCGTTTGGAAACATAATTCTGTAGGCTCTTTGAAATCCATATAGGCCTATTTAAACTAAATGTTCAAAGTTTTTAAATCTCCTGCTTTGTGTTTCTTCATCCTGATTCCATATCAATTATAATTTATTAGCATTTTCTGACAAAAGCTACTGTCAAAGAATACTAAGATTTAAATATTTTTCAAGTGTTACATTTTTCGAATTAACCAATATTGTTTTGTTACTGTTATGCCACAGTTTTGAAAATCAGCAACGAAATTTTCAAATGCATAAGCATATCACAGTGAACAGTTTCATGATAAGGCACGTTCGTATACCTGGAAATGATCATTACCAGTCTGACGTTATGTTATTGATGTGATGTTTTCGACAGGCACATTCATTCGTCAAAAATATGTCCGTCTGTTGATTTTGAGTGCTAATCCATTGTGAGTGTTGTTTCTGTTTTGAGCCTTGTTTATCGGTTTTCCTTAAGAACTTCACCTCTACAGATTACTGAGAGAGAAAGCAAAAAATATTGAGCAGACAATGTCGTCATTAACTCAAGGCCACTCAGGATGACCGCTAGATATAAGATAAGCTGCAACAAGGAATCGTCTACAGCTCGCTGAAACAATGTTGGAAATAGTATTGCCTTTCGGGATAAACAAATTTAAGAAGATGAGTAATGTGTGATCTGATGTTTATTTTTGGAAATAACATCGCCTTAAGGTGAAGAGAAAGCATCATGTTGTTTGCATGGCAACAGATAACAAACCTGAACAAGGCTAATGATCGAAAACAGGATAACTCAAGGAAAACACCTGAATGTAATTATTTAATCAGTAGAATGCGAAAGAATGTGGGAAATTATTCATGTAATCTTTCAACAACCTGAGAATTAATCTTCTCCGGCACATTATTCAATCCAAAATATATGCAGTATTGAATATTGTTTTAATGGAAGTTTCTTATTGTATAAATTTCAATCAATCCTCTGACAAAAAAACAATAATTCATCTTTTTTTGTGTAGTTGAGAAGTTGATATTGTGGTAATTATTCATATTGAATGAAAAAGACTAAGAAATTGTCAAAAAACCACAGATTTATTGACAAACAATAAGAGCAACTCAAACAATTCAGAGAAGTCTGTGGTTTTTTGACAATAATTTCTCAGTCTTTTTCATTCAATAATTCATCTCTTAGCTGTAGAAAACCCGATAAAACAGAAATATAGTTCTTAATTCTGCTACTGTAATTTTTCCTATTGGGTTGAAGTGAAATTTTCAATTTTTTTCAAAATGTGCATACATTTAAATTATGCCTGTCCAGTAAAGAAAACTATATACCCTTTACACTATAGGCTCTCTGCCTAAAACTCTTCTCAGTCTTAAGATGAACTAATCATCGCTAATTTGAAAATCTGGAATAAATCCATACAAAATTGAATATTCCAAAAGAATAATTTCTTTTATTAAATTTTACCTGATTTTTTGTATAAATTTTTCATTTCAATTATAGCCAAATCAAAGATACTATCAATAACTAAGAATAAAAATTGATATTATAAACTTGTCAAACAAAATAATGACGAATTTATAAGCAAATTGGAAAAATACTATTAAAAATGAAGTTATAATTTTGATAGACAAGTTGTATTGTAGATTAATTAGCATACGGTGCTATTTAGAAACCAACTCAGAAAATTGGTGCATGTCTTGAAATACTTTATAACTGAATCCTCCAGGGATTGAACTACTGGGAATGAAGAACATTAGCTCCTCAACTAATCTGTCTCCAAGTAATCAGCTTGTATGTTGATAGTTAACTAGAAACATAGCAGTGGTTGAGCCAAAAATAGAGATTTGAGTGGGGGATCCAAATGGATCGTTTCTTTTTACAGCTGGAATATTTTCAGAATAGACAAAAAATCCAAGAGGTTACAGTGGATCCTTGTGATGGGTGGGTGAGAGCTGATGTCGTCACTTCATTGGTCAAACAGATGTCAAGGAGTCTTTCTCATCTTTCTTGTGCTGTTGTACTCCACATTATTCTTGTAGGCCTATTGCTCTCTATCAGCGGACATACACGAATTGCGCCCAGCGGTCAAATGGAAGTAATACATAGGCTCCCTTACACACGTACACTGTTTACGTAGTGACGTCATCACTGCTAGTCACATTATTTGTCCCACTCCCTCTGTCGAATAGATAACGTTATATATACAACTCGCTGAAGGACAATCAAAGGATAATTATTATTCATCCTTGGAAAAACAGCTGAATAATAATTATTCGTCGTCTGTTGATGATGGAAGTGACTGAGCTGTTGAAATTTGTAATCATTCAATCAGCAATCAAGTACTTGGTGCCGCTTGCAAAAAATCCGGGTTATTTTCAATCCTGATTAATTCCAGTAGATCCATCTTTTTGAAATGGTCTTCTCTGATTTGGTTCACGTGAAGTTAATCAGGATTAAAATTTAACCGGATTTGTGCAACTGGGCCTTTGTGAGGGAAATTTTTGCATTCCTCTGGGAATTAATCTCAATTTACTGTGATTAAATAGAACATTTCTGTATGAATGTTATTATAATTTCTTCTTTCGTAATAATTTTTTATACTTTTGTTCTCCAGAGCGAAGCTCGGTCCCCGATATTCTTATATTCTTTCAGCTGTGACTTGCTGAATCAAACAACTCTATCATCGTTGATTTTTTTCTAGAGTTAGAAATGTATCACAATTTTTAAAGAGATCTCACCAGCTTTACCTTCCTGCTGGGAAATAGTACTGCAGCTTTGTGCTTCGAGACAAGCGTGTTTCGTGTTTGAATAATTTCGATGCTGTTAGCCATAAAGATGTTTTTCATTGATAAAACTCGGTACCCTGCGCGTTTCTGTTGTTTTATTCCTAATTATTTTCTCGCTGTAATTGGCTTCGAGGACTTTGGCCTCTTCTCGTTTCCATCTTCATCCACAAGAGTGGAAGATTTATACCGTTGGCTCTATTATTTCGTTGCAGACTGTAATAGAACATCACATCAACATTCGCAGTCTCAAGATTTATGGTTTTAATACTTTATGATACAGAGCTTTACTATTGGCCTGAAGACTTTCAAGTATTAATCAACTTTTAAACTTTTGTGATGTGAAACTATGCTTGAAATATTATGTGAGACGAATGAAGTGATTTAAAAATTTAAGATTTCTGATTGGTATCTCTTATGTCCGTTTAGATGTCAGCAGAACCAAAGATTACGAAAACTATCCAATACGTATTACGTTACGTTATAATAACTTATTATACAAGACATAGTATTATTTTAAACAACATTTTACAAGGAAATAATTATATTTTCAAAGTAACCGTATCCTACACCCCACAATTTATGTTTTTTATTAATGTTATTCACCATTTTCCCCAAGCTTCAGTCATTGTAGTATATATTGTTTTAAAGTTGTTTATTATACTTATTTTAAAGTAAGTATAGATTGTTTTATCAGTTGTATTAGAATTTCATAGTTTAATATTTCAGTAGTGTAGGCTGACACAAAGGTGAATTGAAAATAAACTTTATGATCCACTTCAAAAGTTGTAAAAGTACAACTACAGTACTTTTAAATTTAGAAAGTACCATTGTAAAATTGAATAATAAAGTTCAATTGGTTACAAATAGTTCAAGTTAGGATGAAAACCTTAGAAGAGATTGAAAACGTGAAGGTGGTTGATGATGTGAGGAGCTGCATGTGTGTGTTAAAAGTCAATGTAGGGTGATGTGTGATGGTGGTAGGGGGTGGGGGGTCGACAGGTCGAGTGGCATGTTAATGGAAGGTGGTGAGAGGGGAGGGGTTGCGTCTGGCAGCCAGGATGGAACTGGTTCCTCGGTGTCCTGATCGGCTGATCCTGGTTGGTCCTGATCCTGGTATGCGGAGTCGCTGTCCCCCCTGGACCTGGCTGGCTCAGCTTCATTTCTCGGAACTGCGAGTCAATGACCGGTCTGCACACTGCACTTCACTGCAACGCCACCTCTAGTCTGCCATCTTCACAAATATGATACATTAGCGTATTATACTGTATTTACAGCACATAAATTTGTGTTCAAAGAATTATTTTTGAAACTATATGAAGATAAATGTTACCACGCTATTTATATAATTTTAAACCTACTTATTCTGCTGACATTTCAAAGGATAATCTAAAACATGGTTTGAAAGAATGATTGGCAGATTGTGCATCTAATATCATGGGAGTAAATCTCAACTAATCATTCCGTAGGATATTTTAGGCGGTGAAAATGTTGCGGCCAAACCCTGTCGAAACAATACTTTTAGTAGATTAATTAAGTTGACTTGATAAGATTGGAAAATCAAGCATCCTGGCTGCCATGTTTCTGATGGTATGAAATTATAACTCATGTTCAAATTTTTCTGAACTCCTAGGCCGAATTATTCCAACCTATAGTGTAGCCTACTCATCAAGATGTCATTTACTTCTATTTGAGTCCCGCGTAGCTTTATCCAATAATGGAGTCATTCATTTCAATCTGCTTGTCTCCCAGTTGCTAGCTTTAGTAGGCTACTATTGGCTCTGCTTAATTTTGTATTCGAATAAGGTGCCGACTAGCTCCACGTGCCATGCGCGGTAATACAGCCAGGTGGTCATAATAAGCCAGCCCGTTTAGGAATTACCGAGAGGAAATTGGTCATTCCATTGAATGACTTTCGCTGAAACGACGCTGGTGTGCTTATTAATAGATGGCCACTGACGAATAGGAATAGTGCTCTGTATTCTGGGACTGTGTAATAGTTACTGGAGGTGAGAAGAATATTTTCAAAGTGGGTCGTCTATTTTGATAACATTTGTAACCACGTTGACGTCTCTCACATAAGCACTCCCACTTTCCAAATGAATTTCTGAGGTGCTTATTCAGCTACAGAGCTTGGTTATATCAGTCAGCTTGAGTTTTTTGTATTAGCTTCAAAGTTTGAAGTTCAAAGTCTTCAGCACCATTGAAAAAGAATTTATAAGTGTAGAAATTCACTTGCAGCTTAGAAAATTTTTGTAACCTCTCAAAATAGGTTCAATTTATTCTCTACTTTTTCAGAATTCTTGTAGATTTCCTGTAATGGTGTATTCTAGTTCCCATTGCTCTTGGACAGAAGACAATATTCATTGACGATTGACAATAATACTTGAATTCAACTAAAATATCGTACAATAGGTAGGAAATATAGAGAATATCCATTCAGTCATTGTCTATTGATTAAATTTGCAACCTATGTTTGAGTTTACAACCTGATCCATGTTTGCAGTTGAATAACAGTAAGAATTGAATAAGATGTATAGATTTCTTGTGCCTTTGTAAACAAAATAAATTAGATTTGAATGAATTCTATAGCTCCTTTGAAGAAATTATTCACAAGGAGAAAAGCCAACAAGCCGTCTTCTATGCGCTTTCCACTTGTGCATAAAATGCTCCTAATTTAGTCAATTATTACATTCCTTTCGACATTGTCGTAGAATGCTGGACTATGTCAAGTCATCAGCCTCAACCCCACTTGTAGACTTTTGTTGAAGTTTTAATAAAGCACACCCTGTGGGGGAATGAAGCCGTGTTTAAAGTTGGAGGGGTGTTTGGCAAACAGCCTGCCTGTTTGAAGGAGTATGGCCGTGGGGAATATGAAGCGCGCACTTTTTAAAGGTGTGGGCTATCCGAAAAAACGGCGCTAACGACCGGAACTAACTGTCGTTTTCGTTGAACGTGTGTCCTGTGCGGACCGGCCAGAAATGGCAGCCATCGCAATCGCCATCTGCATCGATTTATCGCATCGCTGGCTCTCTGATGGGCCCACAAAAAATAATTAAGTAGGACAACAGCTCCAGTGATTGATTACCGGGAAGTGATATACCACCTGTTTATTGTTCCGAAATTCTATGCACCTGAAATTGTAGAGAACTATAATGTGCTGAATGAAAGCCTAAACTAGATTTGTTTTCACGTAGTTCACAATCAAGTGTGTAAGATAAATAAATAAATAAATAGATAACAGCTCCAATTATTGTATTTTTCTATTAAATCAGGTTTTGTGCGCATGTAAATGGGTTTGAGATATTTTATACTAATTAAAAATGTATCTTATCAAATAATCCAAGAACACTTGAATAACAAAAGCACTTGAACGAAACTGAATATATTTGGTATGAAACACAAAGAATAGCAGAATATGACCATTGCATTACAGTATTATGAAAAGATAGGCTCAGTATTCGATAGTTTAAAGTATTGTGGTAAAATTTAAGTAACCATTTTCAAAAGTACGATTTCGTGAACAGTGAAGCAACAGCATAGCTTAAATCATAATGGTGAGAGCTGAAATGATAAATCATTTCTCTTTCCACTGTAATTTCAACAAAAGTAGATAAATCACTCTATTTCAATTAGATTTATATTGAATTCTATGATTGTCCCTTGACGATTTGTCTCTTTACAACAAATAAAATAAAATGGGAAATAATATTATCTTGAATCGTTAAAATAAAATAAATTAAAATAAAATAGATTTGTATTCATGATTTGAAATTGCACTCTATTTAGATTGTTCATGTCCTGTATTGTGATATTATTGATTAGTAAGTATCTTGAAAATTCAAAATGTTATATTCAATCTAAATATTCCAGAATTGGTTTACAAGAAACAAGTAACTCCTCAAATTCAGCATGCAAAATCAATCAGCTTTTTAAACGAAGTACAGTTTATAAATGCTCCAATCAAACCCAATGATTAGAGGCGTTGATTTTAGACAAAAGCGAGACAGCGCGTCTGCAAAAGCGTTGCCATGGTTACAGGAGAGAGAGGAGCACGCACGAACGCGCATGCACCATCGCTGCCCTGATTCTCAATATTTTAGGTTGGAGGTACAGGACAAGTTTCAAGAGAAAAAGGAGTGGGAGGAGTAAAGTGGGAGGAGATGGAGGAGAATGATGACGATGAAAAAAGGTGGAATAAGAGGGTAGCCGTAATAGAGCTTTTGATAGAATTTGCCAACTCAACGCTGGGATTTTCGATTTCTCTGCCGACAGCGAATTTCCATGATAAAAGCCTCGCAATGATACGCTGTGTTGTGTCAACTACCAGTCTCCAAGACCAACCATGTTGTATCATTTCAATGGTCTGTTTTATCTACTGCCTTCCATATAGGCCTATTCCGGATTCTTTATGGCCCATTACTGTAACTGTATGTAGTGATAAGCAGTATGTAATATTTATCCGCCACAAAAATGTCTGTAGCTCACATTAAAAACCAACCACAATATCAGAAACGCAATAGCATAATATATCAATTTAAAATTATTCATACATTTGTAACAACTATAGGCTATTCAATACTTATCAATTTTCATTTAATAAAAATATTGTTTGATTATCATTATCAAATGTCAACTAAAATTATTGAAATTATTCATCTCACATTTAATTTAGATGAGAATTGAGATTTTTTTATTTAAGTGAAAGACTTATTCCTTCAAATTTCAAACACATGAAGTATCTTACAAATCATGATATCATATTGCGAAATGTTTGATTCATTCTATACAACAGCACAGATACCAACCCTATTTTTCCCTATCATACTATCTGAAATCTTCCACCTCTGTGTTACATTATTGATAATATTGTTCAGTTAGTTGAATATGGAACTGGCACCAACTAACCTCTCGAAAAACTTATGTTTGTAACGTGCAATAGTAGTATACACCTTCTGTAAACATTCATAAACGACAAACCTACATGTTTGCGCCATAGTTATTGAAATTATGAGCTCACATGAAATCCACATGTCCATGTGTCTCACTATACAAATGTATCTCGATTTTCTAGCAAATTTGAATAGCTGACAGCCAGAATCAATAAATGGAAAGCGCAGCGAGTTGAGTGCTGAGTGCTGAGTGCTGAGCTGATGTTGAAGGTCGATGCATTCTGGTCAATCTGTGCTATTGGCAACAAAAGTGAGAGAGACGGACGGCTAAGCACAAAGTAGAAGTAGGCCAAGTAAGCTAAGCCGCTAAGCGCAAATGGCACTTCGCATGTGTCAGTGTCACCGACAGGCTGCACACGACATCGTCATATGGCCGACAATAAACTAGTTCTTCACCGAAAATAGCCAACTGAACATCATTCCACTTCGAAATGTTACTATGAATTTTAATTCATTGTACTGTGAAAAGTGTATAATGGTTCTGTGTTCCACAGTTTATTTCCGAATAATAGGGGCTACCTTATGTTGTGAGGAGAAGAGGGGATGTTGGCTAGTTAGTAATTATTGGACAACTTATTTTCAAAAATGAGAATCAGAAGTACATCAGTAGATTTTCGAGATCAAACAAATTAAAAATTTACTTGGAAATTCCCTCACAATAGAAATGATTATGGAATACATTAATATAAATGTCAGTTAAAAAGGTGTTATTGAAAGGGAATGAGTGATTCTACTTTACCATGGCAAGCGATGTATAAAAGTAGGCTACAATAGTACAATATCAGCAGTGAGTGACCTACAACCTATAATAATCTAAATTCTGTTGTATTTTACAGTACCATTTAAGATATTGAAATTACTCTGTATTAGTTGAAGCTTCTCAATAGTGCTATACAATTTTTTCAACTTGATAATGTATAGAAGGAGAATGATTAGGGAGAGCTTGGGACCTCAGAATTTAGTTTCAACATGAAAACTAGAAATAAATTAATTCACAAAAATTACTTTTTAACGGCAATATAATAAATTTCAGTTTAATATATTTGTATAAAATACTACAAATCAATCAGTTGCACAGCATTTGTTCAAACACAATAAACAAAGTTTGTGGCTGGATATAATAAAGCGCCATTAAGCGTGGTGTGAAGGCCACCTAAGCTCACTAGTGGTGTGACCCTGACCCACTTATCATACTCTATTCTCATATTCTAGCTTCTAGGAGGCATCTATATTTGGCATCTCAGATATCATTTGAAAAGGTCTACAATGCAGTAGTTGATTATGTAGTAATAATGCTTAGTGATGAAATGCTAAAAATTTAGTATATTAATAAAACACTAATTCTTCGGTTACTCCCTCCCAAATAATTAGTTGATTCAGTAGTATCAGAACTGTTTAGACTGTTTGGATATCATCAAACCTCTGTCGTTTGAATAATTTTAGGCTACAACCGGAAAGGTTTGGGATGACACAGAAAGGAGTAAATTCAACAATATTGAGAAGGCAAAACTCAGGGGTTTGGGGTTATTGATACGTGAACCTGTGAATTACGATAAATTAAGAATTGATTATTTTGTGTTTATTACAAATTGTGTAACTCAGCTCTTTTGAAGCAAAAAAAATCGAAATTTGAAAATATGGGGAAGGTAACTCTCCTCTGTGCCTCGCCCCTCTCACGTTCACGCTTAATACCACCGAACACACACCGATAATATAGTGGGGTAACTACAGTAGTCTACTACTCTTTCCACTGAGTTTCTTGTAGCAATAATATTACTGCAGGATCAAGGACACTCGAATAACTCAAGTAGCATAATATACACTCAAATGTGATGGTTCAGCATTCAGCTACTTCGCAGGATTGTGGAGTGCCCTGCAAAATTGTCTTTCGAGTTCGAGATATGGTTGTCATGGAAACCCGCCATGTAAATGGATACCGGTACCAAACTGAGCTACTTACAGCAACCCATTCTCCCACTTCATGGTGGTTTACTATACACGCTATACCTCTCACGTTCCTCAATGCATTATGTTGAATAATGATAGAAAAAAGCTTTCTTTTGAAACTGTACGTATTCGGGACAATTCATTATTCATTTTCACTGCTTTCTAACAATGTTATTGTTTGGATTCTATCTCTCTATAAATAATCAATTACTATCAGTTCTCCTAATCAATATTTTTTTTTGTTTACAGGTACGTTGAAGCACAATTCACTTCAGTAATGGATTGAGTGAGTAGTATCAAAATATTCTCTGTCAATTTTATACTATCACTTTTTTCAAATATTGAGACAGGAATTTCTTCTAGTCAGTATGTTAGGTGTGGATCATTACTAGGATATCTATTCTATCATAATTTTCTAAAACTTGTAAACACCGATTTCACTTTTAGAACTTTCCAGGACAATCAGTAGTATCTGTGAGTTTACGTTCGGGAAATTAGATGATTCTTCACTGAAAACTTGAGCTCCATTGCTCCGTTTCCTCTCTTTAAAATAGTTTATGATTTCGGGAATGGTTGACAGATTGTAAGGCTTGAATAAGATCTGATAAAAATCAGACGTCAAAAATATAAATTGAAATTAACATTCGTCAAAAGAAAATACCAATACAGCACTTTATTAAGGTTCAAATGCTACCTTTCCTACCCACAAACTGTTTAAACCCACATCACTACCATTTTGTATATCTGTATTCCCCAAGATAGTAGACCTACTATACATTAAAGTGGCAGTATAGTACGATACTCTACCTGCTGATCACTATAAATTTAATAGTCGTGACAAATATGGTTGTATAGTCACTCACCTTCAGCCCTTTTAAAGGATGTAGAAAGACAAACAGCTGTGTGAGTATTGCATCATTAACCACCTTTACCATCTAATGCTAACTTTCTAATGTACAGCAGTGACCTAGGCCCACATCTTTTAATATTCATCATTTCTTTACCACTCTGCCTCTATTCTGGTGTTTATAAATTACTTGATTTCCTTTATACTGACTTCATAGATAATATATACAAAGAACAATAGTTTATAAGTATATTTTTATGAATATATATGAAATATAAATTACATTGATGCATATTTATGTAATCTGAGGCATATACTCTTGTTTGAAAGAGACAACTGGTCTAGTGCACTGTGATGATTTCTGTCCTTATCAGTAATATTGCTAGACTACTAAACAAGGCCACTCACAAACTGTACAGACTCCGTTTTCCACCAAGTCTATACATATATGGCGTGTAGAATAGATAAATGTATATCATCTATGTATGAATGCAATCAACCTATATTGCGTATCTATTTCACCTATGAAAGTTTTTGTATGAATGATGATCGATTAATCGACCACAACGGTGCTACGGTGCTGTATTTCGCGAATGACACATGACACATTGGTGGTTGGAGGTTACATGCACATGATCGTGACTAGTTATGGAGGTGACGTCAGCCTATGAATCATTTCATAGTCACTCCGTGACTGAATGTGAATAGTAATTGCGATTAACAAGTCGATAGAACGGTAGCTGAAAGCTCATTGCAGGTAAAATCAATAGCAGTGCTTTCCGCTGTTATTCAAGTGATTGCTGACCTGGTGGGTACGCAATTTTTAGTATAGGCCTATTGCTCTTCCTTCATCCATTTCCCGCTTCTATTAGAAGATATAAATTGATAAGGTGAAATTAATAAGATATTTTCAGTTCTGAATAATGTAATTTATTTAAACCATACTAGTTCCAATGCTCAGGGCATCATCTTCAATGGTATATTTTTTAAGAATATCAGACTGAGGAGCATGGATAATTGCCATTCTGGTTGATCATCTTCAGGTGTGGCCACTGGCCAGGTCTCTGTAACATAGGATATCTGTGTCTAGTGTGAATATGGAATATACCATGATAGAAGGAAAAAATACATTACACATTACAAAAATAATATCAAGATGAATTCTACAACAGCAATATAATAATGCTTGTGCATCGTACAGTATACAATTCTACCAACATTAATCATTCACAAGTTAGCCGTTCTCATAGAAACAAATAAATGAATTTTGAAATTTGTTCGATTCATGCCCATAATAATAATTCCAATGAAATCAAGTTTCTGCAACGAAGTAAGCGATGTTGTATATGACAGACAATATATGTATGATGGTGATGGCTTTCAATTTTTAGATACATTTCAATCAGAGCCTCCAGCTATCCAAAGTAATCACTGTAATAATACCTTCATAATAATGGTAGATTAAAGTGAACTGGCATTCTGCTGCCAGGTCTCGAAAAATAAGTGTGTTCGATGTGACCCACATTTGATTGGGACGTGCACTGTCAGATCACAGCCCACAATCCTGACCCACCCATTGCTTGCTCTCAGTACTCATATGGATGTGTGGTCCGCGGGAGTTCTCCCAGTCGATCTACATGTGTAGGTGTTCAACGGTTTCTCTTACCTCAGAACCACGTATAACATTACATGGGTGTTACAACATGACTAATTTCATCCGGTCTGTCGTGTAGCGTAGCAATCGCATTACAATAGTGTACGGTAGGCAGCAGTAGCTCACAAAAATTCAAACAATTTTGAGGATCGATATCTGTCATTGTGTTGGTAGTGAAGCTGTATAATAATATACACTGTTTTTGTATTGCAAATATCTACTCATAGGATATCAATTTCTCAATAAAATAATTATGTTTTAAGATGGTTTGAAATATTAAAAAATAAATAATTTTAGATTTGTATGTAGGCCTACTTCAACTCACGGTCTGAAGAAGTCTTCTTTCACGTAGGCATACTATGGCTTTCTATTATCTATGAAGTCTTCTATTATGTATGTACCATGGTTTGACTGCAGTTTATGGTAACGAAATAAATTGTTAAAAGCGTGAATATAGTGAAGCATGACATAGAAAACAATCCAACGACATCCATGTTTTGAAGTCTTGAAGCTACATATAACTATAAACTCATTGGAAGAATCAGTAAACGTAAACGTTACTGGAATCCTAACCCCTTGAAAGTACCGTATTCGTAACTCCTAAATAGGAATGTAACATAGACTTTCCATACTCTCTGCCTGTCATACAATAATCTATATATATATATATATATATATATATATATATATATGAAAGCGATATGGCACTCACTCACTGACTGACTGACTCACTCACTCACTCACTCGCAGAACTAATAATCTACCGGACCAAAAACATTCAAATTTGGTAGGTATTTTTAGTTGGCCCTTTAGAGGCGCAAGCACTAAGAAATCTTTTGGCAATATTTTAACTCTGAGGGTGGTTTTTAAGGGTTTAAAGTTCATCTTTTAGCATTTTTATTCTTCTTATTCTCTTATATTATAATTGAAAAATGTCCATACCATATGTTAATATAGAACTATAATCTAGAGAGAGTACCTCTTTGAAACAGTTGTTAACTGGTAACTAAATTAATAATTTTGTCAGGTTGGCATGAAGTTGAGTTGACTTTGTTAGGTTGGCACCAAGTTGAAGATTGAAATGCATTTATCGCGGAAAAATTGATTGGGCACTGCTACTTTAATCAGATCTATTCCTGGGAATATTATATTACTAGCCGTCTGGCTCGCTTCGCTCGCCATATCCGTTTAGCCAGACGTTTAGTCTGGACCCCCGACTGGATCGTCCTAACATATGATTGTCCTACAAATGAAAAATGCAGGTGAGCGAAGCGAGCCTGCTGATCTCATTCTTGGACGATCCAGTCGGTGGTAGACGGATATGGCGAGCGAAGCGAGCCAGACGGCTAGTTAGAATATATTGTGAATAATTATGTATTGATAATAGAATTGAGCATTAAGAATAGTTATGGAAGCATTTTTACAGTGTCCTTAATTATTGTAAATGGTTACTGAATAAAATGTTGAATAGGTTTATAAGTAATAGTTTAAATGCTTCTTATTTCAAAATTCTCCTCTTGAAATAATTCTAGAATTGAAATTTTGAACGCTCAATCACTCTTCTCCTCATTGGAACTCCCCAGTGTCTTTTCAGTTACAAATAAGTCTAGCTTATACTGTACTATTACCGGTTCAATTAAGTCAGACCACTCATACAACTAATAGTGGAAATATGTGACTTGGTTATTAAGTGGGCGGATGCTTTGTGATATGGCATGAGTGTTTCAAGCCCACTATTTAGCACGCATCATATGAATTATTTTTCTCAATTTACCATATAACTTTATTTTACACCAAATCGACATGTTCTGTGAATTTCCCATTATGATCTAAGTTTATTGCAAACTCAGATTATTTGAATTCTTTTCTAATGATCTATTCTCAATTTTAATGGTTTCTTATAGGCTTCAAGTATTCACTTATTTCCGAACTATATTCCTTCTCTAAGCTCATTCTTTTATCGGTTTCTTTCTGTGTGTCCACGCTTGTTTGATAGAGCAGCGCTCACGGCAGCCCACCTGGTCTCTCTCGATTGAAATTTCATCGAATGCCTTTCGGATTGAAAACTGTTCAAGCGCTCGCTTTGTTGTTTAGAGTAGAGGACTTCCTGTTACTGACTATATTTGTACAACAACAGATAACTCGAACGATTCTTACGGATTCTGTTGCAAAAAATAGCAGCAGGAATAGCTTCACAGCTCAACTGTGGAACTTTCCTTTTTTGGAGAGCAGAATAAGCTGCTGGATGCTCTGATTTAGGTTTGTTCAATGGGATTCTAAGATTGTGGGATAAATGTCAATGATAAAATAGCATATTAACTAGGTTCTTGGGGGAATAATGCACAATTGAAGTAATTCACCGCTTGAACAGTAACGCTATTGTGGTCATGATGTCTCATTTTGTAAGATTACCCTCTTTAACTTACAAATTCAAATCCAATATATTTTGTTGCTCGACTGTTTGGTGAATGAAGTTTTATCCAAGAAATTGAGTGAAATTTTACCTACTGTATTAGAAAATTTAACCAAAACAATTTTATGGTTTAATTTCTTTTATTATGATACAAAATTAGCTATTCTTATTCTAATCTCTGAACTATATAAATTCAATTTGAAATTCCTACTCTGCAATTTAGGTTTCTTATTCCACAAATATTCATCATATATTATAGTTATTGATGATAACTGATATTCGTATAACTTCCATCCATCTTCTAAAGGCCCTGTTCTCACTAGCTCACCACAAAAAGTAGCATTGAAAAATGGAGCTGTTAATTGGTAGATGAAGTAACGATCAATTCACAACCCATCTTGCCACTCCTATAGAATCAATACTGTACTTTTAAACGTTATTTAGATATCATTACCCCCCACTAGGCTAGGCTACTGGTCCCAGCATCATAGAAGTAGAAATAATTGGCTCGCTGATTGTTTGTTGAGCAAGAGATGAGTTCGATAATTGAATGTAGTGGATGACGGAATGGAGTCGGTGATATTGTGGGAGGCGGACAATTCCAGGGAGAATAACAATAAAATGGCTGCAGCCACCGCTCGATGAGATAGGAGTGTGACGGCGACGGGGCATGGGGCATGAGGCATGGGGCAGCGGGTGTCATCACTCTTGAGAGCCGACGAAATTGGTTCTGGTCGGGTTGGAGGGTGGCAGGCAGGCTCACTGGAAAGGGTTGCGCAAATTGGAGCCTGGTCCTGCTTCAACAGCAGCTTGGCTCAACTTATTGGCGTTCTTATAAATTCGTGCCCGATCTCTATCGGTGATGAAATATGTAATACTCAATTTCAAGATTCCGGTTGGAGTGCATTTTAATGGAAGACGTTTTGTTAGAAAATGTACTCAATAATATATTATTGGAAATTTTCTATTATAACGTACTGGGAATATTCTCTGGAATGAAGCACCGGAAATAACCTACCATAGAATATTTCTGGGTTGATGTTACTACAAAATATCCCCATTTCTGGGTTAGACACTAAAGTGGTGAAAATGGACTTGAAAAACTATGATGAGGGATTTTTCTGTAGTATTTTATGAATACTACTAGAACCTTGTGACCAATTTATTGACTTATCTTGTCATTTTATCATTAGAAGTTAATAGACTATGGAAATATATCTTATATTAATATATCAATAAAATATACCTTATAAATTAATATATATCAATGAATCCTCATGGCCGAATACTTTGGCTGAATCTTTAGCCATTCTAGTATTGAAAGACTTATGATTTGCAGTGTTCATTGGTCAACCTCAAGAATACTATTCAATGAGATTCCTACAAATAGGATGTGAATACCTCCATCCTGGTGAAGGGAGTGTCACGAAACAATAAATACAGTAAACTGACCATTAAATATTAATGGCTTTCTATTCCTTTCCAGAAATCATGATTTCCCATTGCTAACTATACCGGTAGCGTTTAGTCGGCTAGGTATCCTGTTCTTTGAATTTAATGAGCTCCATAAATATAATATAATAGAGAAGTTGGCTACAGACTTTGAAGCTGTGAATTATTTAATCTTGAATCGTTATAACATATGATATTATCCAACGTCACCTTCAATAACTAGTAGTTCGTGAACAGTAGACCTCACGCAGTATTCTCATCCACAAGTACCTGATTGAAACTATAGACCTTATGGAAATACAGCAAAAGAATGGCTTCTCCACACATCTGTGTAATCACTTGTCAGCTGATTTATGATGAATAATTCTATAGTCTGATTTTTACTGTAATATTGGCTTATGAAGGAGGCTCCTTTTTCCTTTTATATTATCCTTGAAATGCGAAATTTTCAAAAACCTTTTATATAAGTCGACGCACAATTATAAAAGGAACATACCTGTCAAATTTCATGAGAATCTATTACCGCGAAAATCTATTATTCGCCGTAAATGGGCAACATATAAACATTCAAACATTTAATCATTAAGAGAAATGCCAAACCGTCGACTTGAATCTTAGACCACACTTCGCTCGGTCAATTAATATTTTTGTAACATTTATCCATAACTTTAAGTTTATGTGAATAATTATTTGATCCTTTACGACCTGCAAGGTAATTTTCACATTATTCAGGCTACAGGCGGTTTCCTTTTGTTATTGCAATATTATTCTTTATCATTGTTTTTTTTCTAAAACAATTTATCCCTACAACGATTTTTTTTTTAATTTTGACTGAATAATTTTGAACAATTTTCAAAAACAGCAATTTCAAAAGTAGCACAGGATCCATCACAATCCATCCAATTCTACTGATGTGGTGGCTACTGACTAGTCATGTATTGTTTTACATTTGATAGGAGAAAGAGGGAATAGAATAGAAAAGGATATAAGAAGATAAAGACTGTAATACTAACGATGTAACGATCACCGGATATGCTGGTCATAGGGCATGGCATATGTTGTCACTTGTGAAGGGATTAGATTTTGTGTGTAAAGGAGACATGGGGCGTGATTTGTTTTACTAATTCTTTTTGTCACGTACCAATCAGCCACTTGACAGTCGACAAAGGATTATTCCCTCCACTAGTAACCTCATGCATTTAGAATACTAATATCAAACGTCAGTTGTGGCAGGGTAGGATTGTTCAATGTTCTTTCGTTTTGAGAGTTTTCAGCATTTAAGTTGAAATTTAAAATTTCACAGACGGATTTTATTGCTTAGGATTGGAATTGGAAGACTATTGCCTATGAGGTCCACGTTATAATGACAGTATTTGATCAACTTTGGTTTTGCTATCCTTGTCTATCACTCGACAAAGCCGGTGGTACTATTCTTTTTCTAGGTCCACAACGATGCCAATTATGTTTTTGACAGTGTAGAAATATAATTAATTAATGCAGAGAATCGGCATCGCTATTCTCCTATCTTTATCTACTGCCATTATAACGTGGGCCTCACTATATGACTTTGCAGTAGGGTAGCATTCGACCATATTGGATTATTACAGTATGTCAATGTGATTTTTTGTAACACATAGCGCTTGTTCTATTTCTATATTTCATTGGAAAAAGAAATGAATTGTTTAGGACAATTGCTTTTTAATTGTATAAATGATTCTATTAATTCAAGCAAAAATAAATGACATAGAATCTAAACATTTTGAGATATTTAAACTTTGAGAAAGTTATTGCCCTGATAGACCTACATTATTTAAATATTCCATCTAATTAATTTTTACAAGAAGAGCCGATGTGAACTAAAGACGTGATGTGTTCCGTTCATAAAGAATGCATGATTTGACTGTCTATATCAATTTTATGAGCCACCAATAAATATATGGCTAACTTCTACTGCCTACCTACTCTTAAAAACTAAAATTTCTTGAAATTTTGATTTTTTTCAAATTGTACTCATTAAAATTGTATTTGATCTCATTTAATCATAAATGTTATATCTTATTATTTAATCAAAGAGAATGAAGAGGAATAGAAAATTCTAGGGTTTTTGAGCACATTAGATTACGCACAAGGAAATGTATGCAAAAATTGGTTTTGGACTTGTAAAATTAATGTATTCAATAAGCATATTTAAAAATCAGACCTATACAAAATTTTGCTAGCACCAATGTGATAACGGACTTGACTATAGACTTTTAAACCGATAAAAATACAGTTAGATAATAATTAATAATATCAAATTGAACATTAATACAACTAAATAAAAAAGTACTGAAATTTCTACTTGTGATTATGTAATACCAAATTGTCCAAATCAATGAATTTTGGAATAAATGAATACATGTAGAATTCTTTATAATTGAGGTTTTGGGGTTATGATAATAAACTGTGAGCATTTGAAAATCACATAAATAATATAAACCTAGGGGTACTATACGTACCAAGTTCAAGTATACAATTTTTTTTTGTATAAATAAATTTGAAATTCATTGGCCATTTCAAATGTTTAAATTGTGTATTAAAAGTTAAAAAATATATATATTTATCTTGCACCAAAATAAATATCATAAATTTGTCAACTTTGACATTATAAAAAATTATTAAGATTTGAGGAAGAATGTTGTTGTAAAATAAAACCGTTGTTTCTCAACATATTTATTGAAATATGAGTAAGAGATTAAAATATTATGTATATTTTCAAATTATTTGGAAAAATCGATTCAGCATACATAAAACAGAAAATCAATTCAACATACATAAAACTATAGAACTCCTTTGTTACACATATGAACAATTATTTTCTTATTGGTCTTCATTAATTATTGTGTCTTCAGTAATTGTATCTTCAATAATTTGATCTACAGACAATTCTATTTCTGTCTGATGTTCAACATCACTGGTTTTGTCAGTATCCTCTTTCTCCTGGTGTTTTGATCTTTTGCTGGAATGTGTGCAATCATCTGTTGTCCTAACTGCTGACGGCTTCCTCTTGGGTGTGCTGATGGAAGAGGGCGCTAATCTCACCACGGCTGACATGGCCTGACGTCCTTTGATCTGCTCCATCTCCAAATCAGATACAATGTTGAAAATCTTCTGCTTTGCAACGTTCAAGTGGTAGGGGTTGAAGGACCTCAGGGTCGCACCTATTCCCAGTAGAAAAACATCGATAAGATCTTGTTTTTTGCCTGATATTTCGAAGCTGGTTTGTTGGATTGGAGATGCTGTGAATTCGGTCTGCTTGTAGCCTCCATCCGTGCTCCTTGAAAAATTACACAACAATTTTAAATTGAACTGGTAATAAAATTATTTTTAATTCGATGATTCCATCGATATGATGATTCTCTATGATTATGATGATGATAATTCAAAGTTGATATTCAAATACAATATAACTGCCAGATTTAATATATTTGAATTTTGACAAGAGCACCATTTCTAACATAGATTAGATTCCCATATTAGAAGTGTGTTACACTTTCAAATACCTATTTGATAAGAAAATATGATCATAAAATACCGTATAATACTGTGAAGCTGGATTCGCAGTGATAGTGAAAGTGACTGGCACAGTGAAAATATCATTTCCATGAGTTCTGATTTGACTGTTGCCACTGAGCAGTGAGCACGGCCTAGTGAGTAGTGAGTATCAACTAATGAGAATAACATTTTCATTGGACCGTTCACTGGTGTGTGAGAATTCAGTTTAATGAGACCCCCTGAGGTACAAAATGAATAAAATCTTTTGCAAAATTACAAACCGAAAATGAACAGATAAATTGAATAACTCAACTTATTAAATTTTATTTTGTGGAAAAGAAAGCACTTATATCCACTGTACTGTCGACTTTTTCCCCTATATCTCTGTCTATCATTAGACTCTTATAAAACGGAAATTCAGTTTGTGCAAATATACCTTTATATATTATTTAAAATACATGATATTCCATTTTTCAAAAAAAAATATTTTAATCTTTTATACTATCAATGTAGTCTTGAATTGAATTTTCTTTCAATTTTATAAATTGAGGTTACATTTTTCCATGTTTAAAATCAATAAAATATTATTTGAAATGTGAAAGGCTAGTGATTTTTCGAGAAAAAAATTTATTTTAACCAATATTCTTATTATCGAATGAGTCCATTTTTAATAAGAAATATTCTTACATGTGATTCTCGCTTATCAGCCTGGATTTTTCGTGATCGTCCAATTCGTTGATGAGCAAGCACTCAGCAAATGTGTCAGCATCCACCTGAACATCTCCAGGTGCATGTGTGCTGTCTGTATTTTGAAAACTATTGTAAGGCACCTCCTTATCTCCATCTTGTTCAAAATTGTCTGGCTGTTTCACGAAGTGGGGCCTGATAAATGCCATCTGTCGTGAGAATTTGAACGGTTTTCGGTTTGGATTGTCCCGCCGATTTCGGAGGTTGCGACGATAAGCATCTCGCAGCATTGTCCATTTGCGTTTGCTTTCGCCATCTGTGAAAAAACAACAAAATTATATTTCATTTGATTTGGTACATATAATTCCTTGCTTAATAAAATAGAATTTATTATTTCAAATGAGAATGAACCGCTAATATTACATCAATAAACCTATATCAGCTACCGTCTATAGAAGGCATTGACAATACTGAGGATCGGCAATGTTGCTCTCCTATCTTTCACCACTGTCATTATAACACAGACTTCACTATATAGTGAGGTCCACGTTATAATGGGACTGAATAGAGATAGGATAACAGTGTTGCTGATTGTCTGCCTTAATTTAATCTATTCGTACATTGTTAAAAACGGATTTTGCTACGTTCTGGAGTTAGAAAAGGATAGCACCATCTACTTTGTCGAATGATAGACAAGAATAGCAACACCAATGTCAATCAAATACTGCCATTATAACGTGGACCTCACTATAGCTATTTTTTATAATAGAACCTGGTTGTCAATGCCTATCTTAGAATATTGTGATCTCATCTTACTCAAACTCATTGAGTTATGACAATGCAAATGTTTTGAAGTTAGGTTATGCCGTTATGCGCCTATGAGACATTAATGCCACGACCATTAAAGTCTAATTCTAACTATTAAATAACTAATACCTAATTAACTCTATACTAGAGTTCAATCTTTACCGGCCACGTGGTTCCATATTCTACGATTATTTGTATTTTTGTTAAACATAATATAGGCCTAGGTCATTTGAATAAGGTTTCAATTCGCCTTTGAATACCGATTACAGTTGAAGCTAACTTAGTTTCTTTGTAAAATTAAAACTTGACTATGGCTAGTTTACAAAAAATGGCAGCCAGAGCATATCTGGTAAACTAGCTGCAAGATCGCTTCAAAAATCGTCTATGATTAATTACGGAAAATAGTGTTGAGATTCACCTTGTTGACTGAGGCGAGCATCAATGCCAGCCCAAATGGTTTCCTTTTGCCCATAATCGTGGAATTCAGGATGCTTGAAGTTGTAGAGAATATCGTTCTGGCGAACCAATTCGATGAGTTGTAGAGAGTTGATTCTTTTCTGGCTGTAGTTCATGTCGATGCTGTGTTGTTGGCTGCTATCTCACTAGCACTACTGGGCTAGACTGCCGTGCTGTGTCGTGCCTGCATCGCATGACGCCAGTACAGTCTCTACCAAAACAGCTGTAGGTTGAATCGATCGGCCACCGACACGGCACGACACAGACTGTACTGTACCATCAACGTCAACAGCTGGCTGAGCGTGCCTGCGCCTTGCCTGAATGCCTGCTTGTCTTCTGCATTCTTACAGTACGTTATTTTCACTGCTACGGTATTTTCATCGCACGCTATGACTTGTATGATGATTGTATTCACTCAGCTATCAGCACAAAGCAGCTACTCGTTAACTAAAGCTGGGTTTTCGTTTGTACGTAAATTCCGTCGTCGACCACGACAGGGCGAGGATCTCAGATTGGGAAGATTTCAATTAGTATTTTTTTACAAAATAACTTTGTAATCTGTGTTCTTGATAATCTCAAGAACAGTTTTACCTATTGGGTTCAAACTTGGAATGATTCTTAATTTGGTCAAGACCAAATTAATAAAAAATAACCGGATCAGCTCGTTTAATACATTTCAAAATGGCGGCCATTTTGAAACTTTCAATGAAAATTAATAGAAAACTGTAGATTTCATTAAAAAAATTAAATGCTCTATTGTAGCCCTTTTTATTTCAAATAGAATGGTGTAGAACTGCCAAAGCAATCGGACGACGTTTACCATTGATCAGTAGCTTAAATAACATGGAATCTATCCTAATTTATTATAACCACCAACGAAACGAATTGAGCCATTGTTAAAATTAGGTTGAAAACTAATTCTGTAGTTGATTAATTCCTGTATTGTATAGCGGGACGCAGATTGGAGCCAGTGAATAATAGGAATGAGAAAAATACCTAGTAAAATATTGATTACTAAAATTTTCCATCATCTAGATATTGCCATCATAGGCAGATACGGTACGGTGAAGGTTCTGAAAGATAATATAAATTGAAATCATTTTTTTTTTCAAGAATCATGATAGTATTTCATTTTTAGGAACATAGTTCTTCATAAGAATTAGTAGAGTAGAATAGTAACTCATAGGCACCACACATTTGATTTTTTTATAATATGCAACATGTAATATAGACTTTTGAACTGTGGCAGTGGTTTGTTTTTGCAGATAAGTCTTTAATATGTTTTGAAAAAATTAACTGGTTTACTCGAGTAAAAATCTTAGGTGCAAAGGCAGTCGGTACCAAACTTTATTTTCAGCCAGAGATGAATCAGGATTATAGTGACCAGATACTTTTTGCTGGAAAAAACTCAGAACAGGCTAGTTTTTTCGTGCAATAATCAATTTTAATTACAAAAAGTTGATCTTCCAGCCCTGGAGCTTTTTACAAGGTGTCCCAAGAACCAAGGATTTTCGTTTCCTTCTTCAGTTCATTGAGATTTTAGGCAAATCAAGCCTCGACAGGAAAAATCACTGTCGCCTTTTTTTATGTGTTGAAATTTCGAATAAAATGTAATTAAATAACTAGGAACTTGAAACTGTGACCGGTGTGGTCACGAAACCTTGGTCGTGTACTAAATAAAACAACAGTGTAGAATTTGACAACATATTTGTGTTCAACTAGGAACTCTCTATCTTCATCGAGTCCTCAGTTACTATTTTTCAAAAACGAGTCGGATTTTCAGAAAAAAGAAATTTAGAGGAATTTTCGTTTTTAATCGACTATATCTCCCGTTTGTGCTTTTCAACCTGAGACCAAGTAGACCGTTCAATCTCCAATAGATTCTCCTAGTAGATAGTATTTCCTAGTGGAGAGGCGCGTATAAAGATACGGCAAGGATCAAAATTCAAAAGGGTCAAACTTTTGACCCAATGATCGGATCTCCTCGATTTAAATGAGAAATTTATCCTTGTACTTCAACCTATATTTCCATAGGTTACACGAAGGCTAATTTCTATATTCAAAGCTGCTTATTTCAGAAACCAATGATGATAAATAAAATATACTTTGTTGTCTTATTGTAGAACAGAATCTTCTATCTTCGTTCAACGTTTTAAAAAATATTGTAAGAGTAATATGAACTCTATTTTCAGAAGTACGCAGGTAGGACGACACACTTTTACTCCCCTTTCTAAGAATATTTAATGGAATATTTGACAAAAGAAGAGTTTTGAGTTTCAGCTGAGGAATATCTGTATGAGAAGGGGAACTGATCATCTACAACTTTTAAGAACTGACAGTTGTGTTTATTTTTTTCAATTAAAACTGTTAACATATTTGAGTCTCTCTCAATAGGTTCATTCAAGAAGAAAACACGCCTGTTGCTATCAAATATAGGGTCAGAGAACTCTGAAGGACTAATAATGTCGGCATATAGGTAACGGAACTGAACATAAAAATAATTGAAACCTGGAATTAATTTATCTCATCGACATTATTTTTTCAATATCTATTAATCTTATTTTCAATATCTATCTAACTAATTGTAATATATTCGTGCTCTGATAAATTTTCTTTATTATTTTTTTTTTTTTAACCTGATGAATGAGAGCCCGCGCATGGTTCTGGGGACGCCCTCTGGCTCATCCTCCAATCAGCATTGTTTATAAAGTTATTAATTTTTTACATTATATTTTTCACATTTCACTGCATATATTTTTTTCTTTTTAATTACTCACTTTTAACATTAAACTAACCCTTCATTATTATTATTATTCTACAACTTGAGACCATTACAATATCCCAAATTGGTCAATCTGTTGGGGCCCGCGCCTGTTTCTTGTGGATTAGTCATCGTCATCCAGACAACAGGTCTGCGTACCAATACCCTATGACATAGTGCTATTAAACACAATCACCAACAGATTATTGTAGCTGTTGTTTTTGTAATACCTAGTATAATATTATCAATTTACCATATTATCTATTTAAAAAGTCAATCCTTATTAACGTGAATGTTTACAAAAATCTGAATCATTCCTCGGAATCTTCCAACGTATTGGCAAGCCGAAGAACTAGTCTTCACACACAGACCTCAGGTCCATGTGAAGATCATTCCTAATTAAAGCACTGTCGGTTCACGACTCTTCCCTGATAAGTTATGAATCTCAATCATGATGAAATACTAGGTTGTGTATTTTTTGAGAACCACTTTCTATTTGATTTAATTTTAATTTTTTGGTGTTTTTTATTGTACAAAATATTATTCTTATGTATGAGTTCTTGTAAGAGTATGTAGAACTGACAGCAGATTGTAAATCATATTGTTTTGTTTTCTATGAGGAATGAAGAATTTTTTGAATTGAATTGAATTGAATTGTTCTAGAAAGTTAGGGTGTTGAAAAAACACAGATTATGAATAATTATTGGCGAGCGTTGAAAGGAGAATATAGTATGGTCTCTGGTTCAAACATCGAGTGGAAACTGAAAAGAGAACTGGGGTGAGCAGGTGAGCTGTCAGTAAAAATTTCTAATCAATGTTACAATTCTGCTGAGCCTTTACCGACGAGTATCGGAGAGAGAAGGTCGGGAAACACATGGTGAGTAGGATGGGGAAGCAGGAGTGAGTGGGAGTGGTTGAGAGAGGGAAAGGAGAGAGTAGTGTAGGTGGGCCCTGACCCCCAAATTTCCCTTATTATCGATTGTGCAGCAGCCAGCACTGCAGCAAATCCCCCCTCCGTCCCTCCACCACCTTCCCCACTCAGATAAGCATAAGCTGCTGTCGCAGAGGGTTCTCTATAAAATTTAGTAGAATATAATCCTGCATCCTGTTAGAGATATGAAATCTGTAAAATAAATGTTATGCAGTACAATTCTGTCTCAATGTAGGAAATTGTGCTTCCAATTCTATGATACTCTCAATACAAAAGTTTTATAGCCTTGAAAGTAGTTTAAGAATGATAGATCACAATGCAAGAGCTTTAAGTGTAATGAACTGTAGATTCAACGAGGAAGAAAATAAATAGTGGAATTATAAAGAAATATGCCGTAATCAAGAGGTTTGCGTTTGAGAGAGGACTTTTTTTGGAGTTGGAAAAACTTTCCAGTCAAGAAAAAAAATTTTTTTCAAGGAATAATAAAAATGGCATGTTTTGATTCAATGGAAATTTTTAGAGAAATTTTTATTTTTATATATTTTATGCAATGGAAGTCACATTCTCGATGGAGCACTGTCCTAAATTTGATGAATAGTTGTTCAATATTGTCTGATATTGCAATAACGTTATTCTATCAATTCATTATTGATGGAAAACTCGAATGAGAGATGTGAATAAATTCTCTCTTAATCTCCTTGAATCTCAAGCAATCAGTAGACTTTTCGATTCAATTTTTGGATCAACACATACTTATCAGTGTTGGATCTTCTTTAATAATAATAATAATAATAATAATAATAATAATATAATAATAATAATATAATAATAATAATAGTCGCCTTTATTGATCAAATATACAACAATTTGTTACAAAAATATTTCTATATTAGTATTACATTACTGGCATTCGCCCCATGGATAAGATCCGTCCGGGGACCTTTAATATTTACCTAAACTTGAAATTCAAATATTAATTACAGTGTAGACTGTATGATAGAATTAGGTAAACTGCTGAAAATACAGTATTAAAAGTAAATTGAGAATTGAAAGTTGATAAAAATGTTAAAGCTATTGCGCATGAAAAAAAGGTTTCAATTTTCACCCCCTCACCAATCGAGAACAGAAAATACGACTGTAATCTGATCTAATCCCATTTATAAGATCATAAATCGTAGTCCGCCCGTGAACACTTTGGAGGTCGAGGGTTGTTCATTCATTCATTCATTCCTTCGTTCATTGATCATTCATGATTGGTGTGGTGTTACCGGTGATTTCCGGCGTGGATTCTATTAGCAGTGACTAATGACGGTTTAAAGAGGAGCAGCGGGATTGCTTCATTTTCTACCTTTTGTTGTGCCCAACTTATGGATTTTGCCAGGCGCCGTGTTGAGTTCTGTCATCAATTATTATGAATGATGATTGATGAATAGATTTAATGTTGTGACTTTCAAACAGAAAATTGAAAATTCAGCTATAGCTCTGTGAAAACCGAAAAGGTTTAACAATAAGTTTCTCACATTTACTTCTTGACATCAAACCTAAAGGTTCACCAAGTTTCTCCAGTTTATGAAAGTGTATTTATTTATCAGAATATATCTTTTCTGGTCAAAGCGAGTAGTTCAGATTTCAAGACAAGATACATCTCTCAAATAATTTTTATGTTTTTCCCAAATGGGTTCCAATAAATCAGGGGCGATTTTCATTACAACTTTCATTTTATTGAAAGGAACTTTTTTTTGTAATTCTTCTGGCTCAATCTGGAATAATATTATTAATACAGTTAGTGATAGAATGAAATTTTGAATCTAAAATGGACGATGAGTTGGTGACTAATGGAAATTTTACAATAATTCTTTTCTGATGAGTAGATGATATTTTATGAGTTAGACACTTTTTCTAGGAATCTAGTGATGATATCAGTGATTTGACTCATTTCATAGTGCTTATTCATAGGACATCAAAATGAACGACTGAAGGAAAGTCAGTGAATAATATTCATCACTGTTTTTTGAACGTTCTTCGAAGTTCGTTAAGTGATGGTACTGTATTGCAAATTACACATACTTCATTATGCAAAACATGTTGATATTAATTATTCAACTAGTTTCAGAATAGATAAGATATACTATAGTTAACTGGTACATTAAACAGTTCTATGAATTGTTATCACGTATTGAACAAACTCATGAAACATTTGTTAAATAGAACGTGAAGATTATCCAATTATGGAACAACAAACATGAATAGTTCTTGTCATGTTGTGATAACAGGACTGATAGTATCGAGTATATTTTCCTCACCCATTAGCTGCAAGTGGATTATTTCTTTTGAAAGTTGGATTAGAGTTTATTAAATTGAGCTTATTTGATCTGCTATATTCCACTGCAGAAATACGGCCTTGTCAGATAGGAATTACACTTATTTTTTTGTAAAGAAGTAATCATAAAATCATAATCTTATGATGGTTCAATGAAATAGAATTCACTATCTTTCGCGTATTTATGGAACATGTCTTTCTGTTGGAGATTACGTTTAAATATATTTTACAACCTTTTTTTTGTTGTAAAAACGATAATAATTTAATAATTTTTCATTCTTTTTTCATCACCTCTGTCGTCTCTTACCTACTAAAATTTGCACCCACTTACAAATTCGTTCTTGACAAGACGACAAGACCACAGAGAATCAATCGATGGGTCAAGTATCGTAGTTTTAGCAGCGTTTAACATTGATTGACCAGTTTGGCGCCGGTTGAACAGCACACTACTGTTGAGTCATTGGGACGTCGCTTTTGACGCATCCTTTGAATAATAAATGAATGAATACCAACGCCTCTTCTGCTATTCTGTTCAACAGCTATGGATATTGGCGGAAATACTCAGAGCTCTTGACTATATTCTCTGTGGAGAGCTTATGCCATGTAGAGGCTTTGACCCAAAAACCCAGGGAGGAATTCGATTAGAAATTAATGCAAAGAATTTATGTCTATAGGCTGAGACACGCAAGAAGGAGGTAGATTGGTGCTGAATGACTCCTATGCTGTCAGCTCAGCATATCCACCCAAACTTGTTCTGCGCCTGTTTAGGCTACACCATTCTCGTTCATATTGATTCACGTTCAGAATGTTGAATTATTGCGGATATAAACTGACTACCTACTTACTATTGCTAGTGATAATAAACTAAATACAACTATTCTTCAATTTCGATAGATCATTCATTAATTGTACAATATACTGTCATCATAATAATATTATGATCAGGGAGAAAAAACTGGACTGAACCTGTACTATTTCTCTCCCAAATTTTGATCAAAAGTTCATATTGTCCAAATGAGGTTATGAATCACATCACTGTTTAAACACATAATCAGAATACGACTATTAAATAGGAAAGATACAGAAAAAATATTCATTAATTTTAGAATTGAGAATGAAAATATAACTTTCGTAAGAAGAAATTATGATGAAGATTGACTTCGAAGATTGATGAATTTTAAGGCTGTTTGTGTCTTTCATTTTGAGTTGGACATTATAGAACATCAATGCACATCAAGTCGCAATGTCCAATTCAAAAATAAATGCAAACTATCTTTGCCAAATCTTCTTCTTCCCCATTAATTTTACATGAGGAACAAAATAATGTTGGTTCAGATCCGGGAGAAAATGAGAGTTGTCTGAGTCTGGCTGGATGGTGGTCATCGAAGGGAAGGAGGAAGCCAAAGAGACCGAGAGATCAAGTAGAACCGGGATAAACAACAAACAAAGCAGCGACGTAGGGACGGCCGACGGGGCCGCAGCATGATGGCTGCTGCTGCCATCAAGGTGAAAGTTCGAATCAGGGTCACTCAGTTCATTTACTTGCAGCCGTAGATTTTGTGGCTATTTATAACAGGCATGGCCTCGAATGGAGCTGCTGCATCCTCCTTCTCTGTCTAGCACTTATCTATTGAATGAGGACACTTCTTCAAGTGTCACTTAATTGCTACATTTCTGGCTATTGATCTGTTGCCCCCAAATGACTACAGATAGTTGGGTCGTTTCAATTGAAAAAGCATTAGCTCTCATGTTGCATCTGACATTCTTCCTTTATGGCTCAAGGAGGTTATGCTCTGGGACTTGTGAGTGGGTATTGGATTGGAAAGGATAACGAAAAGCCTAGGATGTATAATGCCTATTCCATCCAAAATTTCAATAATTTTGTATGCAATATGATGTCAACTGTCTAGTTATTGATTGAATTCTCACAATCTGTACTATTGTCGTTTATAGGCCTATACATCAATTCAATGAGAATTGCTCAGGAGCACCTCCAAATTCCATACGAACAACCACAGTAACAATTACAAAATATCGGGGGACCGAGCTTCGCTCTGAAGTGTAACAGCAAAGAAAATTTGTAACGAGAGATTGAATTTATAGTTTATATTTATGTATTCATTTTTTCAGTCGTACAATTATTTTTACAGTTATTTGAGGAGGCACAACAGGCTTATGCTCAAAACTGTCCCTTTTCAAATTTATACTACAGTCCAAATAAAAATCTAGGTTAAGCTACTATCACTCATCAAAATAACAATTTATTCACACTTCAAAAAACAAACCCATCATCAATTACAAATAGATAGACTATGAATTCGATTTAGAATTATGTTTGCTACAATATTTGCTAATATACTATGTACTATTCTACACTAACAGCATCTAGTTACTTTTTTGGATTTTCTGAAGTAAACATGTTTTCTAAAAAGAAGAGAAATAAACGAAAATAATTTTTTCTTGCTGAATTTTTCTTCTCGTGAGATCAGCTGAATGATCCCACTCATGCACTCCTTCATTCACTTCCATTACGGTATCGACCGACGACAAAATTTCCAGCTGTTTTTCCAAGAACGTATTTATCCTTTTAATGTCCTTCAGCGAGTTATCCCAGGGTTGAGACCTAGTGCAATCGAATTTTCTTATCATAAACCTATTTTGTTCCAAATTTCGTGAGAATCGTTAGAGCCGTTTTCGAAATCTGGTCACATACAGATATATAAACATAAAATTAATAAACATATAAACAGAAATTGCTCGTTCAATAGTATAGAATAGAAGAATTGATTGTCGAGTAGTGAGTGGGAAGAAATATTAATAAAAAATAATGAGAATATTCATTCTACAATCATTGCTTTTACTGACTACATGCACA
The DNA here is from genome assembly GCF_014356525.2 of Nilaparvata lugens. Classification (NCBI taxonomy): domain Eukaryota; kingdom Metazoa; phylum Arthropoda; class Insecta; order Hemiptera; family Delphacidae; genus Nilaparvata; species Nilaparvata lugens. The sequence goes on from NC_052506.1 coordinate 36,402,344, forward strand.
AAATATTAACGAAAATTCAAGAGTAATTTGAAGATCTGGCTGTAAAACGAATCCTATTTTATGAAAATGATCTAATGAAAATTTATTTCTCCACTTTGTGTTTATTCAAAAATAGGCTAGATAAAATACTTTTTAGCTCAGTTTTTGGATAGCTAAGACTGGATTTTTCACTGAGAATTTTAGGTTGATATAATCGCTTCAAATACACCAAAACACGTGAGAACAGCAGTCATTAAAACGTGTATTTGTTTAACAATGAAGATGGAACACTGACTTGGTCATCTTTCAGGTGACGTAACTCTAAATTCTATTAAATCTTAACCAGCATATCCGCTCCGCACGCCTCATAATCCATTGTTCTTTGTACTGTACTGAAAATGATGAGCGTGGTGACTGGTGACACTTTTTCAATTTGAATCTTCACAACGTTGTGAAAAGAAACTAATTATGTTTTCTCGTTTCAGGTAAATATTGGTGGCCTTCTTATCATAATGTCTCAACTGACGGTAAGCTAACTTAAATTTATGAGCAATTTATATGGATTGATTTCACTCCTTTCGATGACATTGAGTTGAATTAAAAGTCTTAAGAAGCATATTTCATGTGTAATTTTAAGTCCGTGAACAAGCTGTCTGCTATGAATACAGAAAATACAGTAGCAAATTAGAGGATGATTCATGCAAGCCTCACATAATTAGAATAATTTCTGTTCATCTAATAGATATCCACCTTCTCACATATTCGTCTCCTATACTTAATTTTTCACTTTACCCCATAGGCCCGATATCCTTATGAATTGGGTGCTCAGAAACACTGATGTAACTTTATCCATTCAAAATACTCTTATCTTTACATAATTTATTATGTTCGCAATCTGCAATTTTAATTTCAATCTCGAAATTTTCAAGCTTTTCTCTAGCTTCAGGTAGTTTTTAGTAAACTATCGAATCATTGTGATCTCAGAAACCTGTTCCCTGATGAGTCGTCATGTGTTTTGTTCCAAGTTCCAACTGTAATGTAGAAACTAAAAAGAAATTCGAAAAATATTCAAGAAATTACAGTGAACTATTATTCCACCAATTATTCTAGTGAATTCATTTTATAAAAGAAATTCGAAGAATATTCAAGAAATTATAGTGAAATATAATTTAACTAATTATTTTAGAATTATCTGCTGTAAAATTTATTATAACAATCATTTTTGAAAAATGACTTTCCCTAAATTTCAGTCAGTTCCTTTCTCGTGTGTGCCAGAAAATACCTCTACAGTGGAGCTAATAGTAGTGAAGTCATCTTCATTTTTCATGTCTCTGAAATTGAATGGAAAGTGTAGTCTGTCTCATAGAACATAAGGATCCTCGACTAATGTAGGCTACAGTATATTTTGGTAGATTTTGGATCTCACTTGCAGAACACGTGATTTTTCTCTTTTATTGATCACCATCTTTGGAACGAACTGAGTTAAACACAGCTCGCTTCAAATAATTTAATTTAATTCGCTACTTATCTCAATCGAAGAGCGGAGTTTTCTGTTCAGCTCTGACGTCAACACTTGTGGCTGTTGGATTCATAGGAATGCAATCATTCTAGCCTATATAGTTCATACGAACATCTTTTTTTACTTTTGCGTATCTAGTCGTTCAGCTTCCGGTGTGCGCCAGATTTCGAGTGACAGGAAATCCACCCTGATTTGCAATTCGTTTCAATTCTTTAATGGTGATGTTGGATTTGATTTTCATGTTTCATTTCCCAATTGAGTGTTATCTTTTCAATACCCAAATATTCATCGTATACATGGTACATCCAATTTTCTCTGTATTAATATAGATTCACTGTCTGAGGTATGAGTAGTAGACGAGAAATAAATACCAAAAGAGAAATATTCAAAAGGAGAGGAGAACAGGAAGATAAGAGGAATAGGAGAAAAACATAATACAATTAGAAAGAAGAGAAGCATTGGCCCCTTAATTTATATTTTTTATTCAAAGAAGTTGAAATTACCATAAAAAACTATTTTTTCTGAACAAAAAAGATAAAAGTGATATTATTAAAAAATAATGATAATCCATTTCTAATATCTGCTTACCACATTAATATAACCTTCATTACTACACAGAAAGTTATTGTGATAATGATCTAATGATTTTTGAATTTATGAATAGTTTCAACTGATTAGTAGATAATTCAAATCGAACTAATTAGCATCAAAATTTCTCCAGTGCACAAATTAGAAAATTATCGTGACCTATTTTGAATGACCGAAAAGAAACATTTAATGATAATAATAAATAGTAACTTCAAATTGGCAGAATAATATTTTTATCTATCCTTTATAACAAAAACAGCCTCTCTCTGCAACTGGGGCACATATTTTTCTAGTATGATTTGCAATATTTTACTTAGCACTGCAAGTTATTTTGATGAAATTATTCATGTCTGTTCAAGGTCATAAATGCAAAGCGAACATATTCATCAGTTCAAGTCAGTTCCAATAATCCATTCTCCTACAATGATGTGGTGGATTAACGTCTCATCAAAAGATGAAGCTCCATTAATAATTTGATAGTTTTCAGTAAAACTGTATTGAAAACTAGCACGTGATGATCATGAGGTCAGAGTTGGATTGGTGTTGATAGTAGGAAAAGGTAGTTGACTCGTTGTCGTTAGGTATGGTCCTTACATGGTAGGCAGCCTCTAACTGGAAGAGCCAATGCATGAGAGCAAGAAGTGGTCCTTACATGGCAACGCTCTCTCATTGACCTCGTCATGACGTCATTTCTCAGCTTGCAACACCTGTTCCATACTCTTTTTCCTCTTTGATTTTCATTTTCTCTCAACTTGTTCAAGACAATCAAAATTAAATACTAAAAACATTAGCATCGCTCGAAATCCCATTCAGAAACGAGCATAGATGTGATAAGGTCTAATTCAGCTAATATAGAAGCATTGTGACTCTTACTTGACCTATTTTCTGAACTTCTTCACATCCAAGCTCTATTAAGCTGATAGAGACTAAACTATATTTCGAACTGTGGTCTACATGCAATTAAACACGTAGTCTACATCAATATTCATGTTCTATTTTTATTTGTTCAGTCGTTAAGATACATGCTTCAATTTATTTGACAAACAACTTATTGTCCCCATGCAGTAATAAGTTTTAATGAATTCTGATAAGATTCCAATTTCAGTACTACTGTATTCTGTAGCATTATTTCCTTCTGACGTTATTGTTCTTTAAATGATTTTACTTACCTATTACACAAGAAACTGAAAAATTGAAAGTTCGTTACCAGACAGTCTAAAAGTTCTCTTCAAGCAACATGTACAATAGATTATTATTTGATATAATAGATTCGGCAGTTATAGATGTTTAATTTTTTATGGGAAAAAATACAAATCTTTAAATCCTAATGATTGGGTGACCTCTTGCACCTTTGAAAAATGTAATTTTATAAGTGTAATTTGAAGATATCTCGTTTAAAACTAAGTCTTCATGTTCTGCATTTATGGCCATGTGCGGGCTTTGTGACCCAAAAAATAGTTAAATCAATCATATTCAAGTAATCTTGTCAAGAGATGATGCTTGGCAATCAATGTAAATAAATTACACTTCGAGACAATTTATTGGAACAATATCTAAAATATGTAAGCTATTTTATTTCCATATATGCTCACTACATCCAACAAATATTTTTTTCCATCTTCCTGTGATGAAAATCGACTAGAAGACAGTGAGTATAGAAGCCTTCTGTAATCTGCTCAAAGATAGCTGCAGGCAAATGCGTTCCCGAATTCACTGTTGTTATCAAAGGAGATTTATCTTGGCAAATTCTCTTGACAAAAATGCAGACTGAAAGGAAGGCCAAGGGCTTATCGATCAAATTTCATTCTGAACCGCCTCTTCTCCTTTCAACCCATCACAACTTTCATTGTCAGTAGCGTGAAGGCATGAAATGTGATAGTGCGGGTGGGGATGTGAGGGGGGTTACTACTTGTGGACTGGAAAGAGAGACTTGTGTCGTCTCCCCAGCTTTTCTGCAGCACCAAAAATAAAATTCTCCATTCCTCTTCATCCATTTTTGCTTGCCTTTGTCTTAATATCTTTAGGGAGAGACGAGAGACGTGATAGGTGGAATTGCCAGTTTTTGGTGAGGACAGGAGGTGGAAATTGTTGGAGAGCTGAACCGACTGGCTGGAATTTTTCAGATGCATTCTCACATTCCTGAATTTTATTTTTGTCTCTTCGTTGGATAACTTCGTCGTATCACAAGGTTTTAAAATCGAACGCAGGAGACTTTCATTAGAAATGTCTGAGGATTTTCCCATTAATCAAGGAGGTGAAGTGCTTTGGAAGCCAAATTTATCCATCTCTTAATTACATTTATTACTCATACCTTTTGATGAGGCTGCTAATGCGTGTAGTGCTGTTTTATCGGGATACATCAAATACAATTTTATTTAGTATCTTAGGATAGAAGGGTAATCGGAAATGAAATTAGCTTCTCGTAGTAATTCTCGAATCTATTTTTAGGAGTTTTTAGACTATAAAGCTCAAATACATAGGGATTTCAAGAGCACACAATATTTTTGAGTTGTAGTATTTGCAAGCATCGGTTTTTTTCAACATCACCGTATTTCAAAAATAAAGTTAAAATGAAATTTCTAAATGTGTATTCACGCTTTTGAACTCTTCTCACTCTTTTTTTTATGAAAAGTCAACAGTTAGCACAATTGAAGGCAACTTGCTTGAATTTCAATGAAAGTAGAACGAATTTCAAGTGTCAAAAGCAACTTATTGAAGTGTATTGTGACGGACCGCCGGTCATATTACAGTGTTATTAACGAAAATAGAAAATCTATTATTAAACGCTTTTTAGGTCAGCCGATTAATGGCGGCGACGGTAACCCACTTGGCAGGTCCGAATCCAACTCAGAAAAGCCGCCTTCCACTTATTCCGGCCACAAACCGGTACCAACTCTCCAGTCTCCACCACTGTCAACCGACCCTGCCTGCACCACTTGGCAGTTCTGTATTGCTCTTGAAAGTTCATTTCAATTCTTCGAATCCGAAAATTCTCTGATACTCTCATGGCTTCTCAATTTTATTGACTCTTATCCAATAAATATTTTTCTGGCTATCAAGTAATGATTGATCGATGATCGTTATTCTGTAGTTCTGATTAATTATTTAAAAATATCTAGCTTTGTAATATTCTTCAATATTGTATTTCGATGATATTGTATCAATTTTGGGTACATTGAGCAAAACTATTACTTTTTGTCGTTTCAATGCCTGAATTTTAAATAGTTGGTAATCTTCCCTCTATGAATATCAGTTTCAGTTCTTCCTCTTAGTATTCAATCTCCTCAATATTTGAATTGATATTCTCAAAGATGTGTATAATTTGCATAATGAAATAATTTCAGCGAAACGTGATATCAATTTTTATTATATTAAACTCCAGTTCCTATTCGAAAAAACCTGATGTACCTATGACGAGTATTGAGACCTGTTTAGTTTGGAGAAAACTGAAGAGAAAATGTAAACAAAGTTCTAATTTTAATATTAATTTATCCAATACTTTATTATTTAATTTACATCGGTTTGATGTGCAATCATTGGATTAATAATTTATTGTTATCATTGTTGAATTAGGTTGTGATCTGATGAATGAATAAAAATGAAAAAATTGTCGGATCCCTGACAATCTACAGTGGTATAAAGTAATGAATGAATATGTAGAAAGCAAGTTCAGTAAAATGGTATCGTGAGCATGAATTAAAGTACTTGATGTCCATTTTGCGAATGTAATTCGATCGTCTGGTCAGAAATTCAATTAAGGGTCCGCATTTAGAAACAAGAGAAGAACTTATAATAGGTCGGTTACGTTTTTACTAGACCATCGCGTGAGTGTAAGTGATGTAGCGTGACTAGAACTGTACTGCGACAATTTCACATCACACGCCAACACTATGGCCAAACATACTTTATAATACATTCACACAAGCACACAATATAATCCACATGAATTTAGTGAGCGCGGTTCCTTTAATCACCTGAGGCACCAAGAACAAGCTTAGATGCAGCTAAAGAATCAAGCTTGATCGTAAATTGAACTGTTTGTTCAGAATATTTCAAATTCATTTGCTTGTTTTCTAGTAGAGTTCATCCAACTGTAACGGTACAACAATATTCTGAATTATTTAATGGAGAACACAAAAATTGATTTTTATTACTGCGGTGTTTTTTCTCTCATACAATTTATGAGGTTATTCACCCAGCAGTTTGAAAAAGTATTCCGTGTATTAAATAATTCCAGATCATTTATATTCTAATATCGTGTCACCGCAACTACACGATTCACCCAGTTCCACGATAAGAAAAGTATTTGCTATATTGTAGATGTGACGTCCCTTTTTATCTTTGCCCCTTGATATTGAGGCAATTATGAAAAAATCGAAGTAGACATTCATTCGGCTATCCACTGTTTTGCTATCTACGAGTATTAATGATCTACTAGGAAGTATTAAATTAATAATAACATACAACATACTGTGAGGAATATACATTGATTAAATGCCGATCTACATGTTCATAATGCTTATGACTGAACTACTACTTTAAAGTGTGAAATCTCAGATGAAAGTGAGATGAGATCAAATCAAATCAAACTGTACTTAATATTATGGTTTTGGGATTTTTGGGTCATGATTATAACCAACAGATGACATCGATGATAACACTCAAACTGTCACACTGTGTTTCAATGGGGTCGTTCGACAAAGAAGGATTGAAAGCTCTTCATGAGTATCCTCACTGTACTTGAGTGCTGCTTCACTCAAATGAACACTGTCACTGTCTCCTAAGCTCTCCTCGATTTGAGTTTGTGAACGAACATGAACTTGTTGAAAGATATTATTATTTTAGTAATATGTAATCCGATTTAATTGTATGTCAATCAATACAACTAACATGCAACTGAAATATTATCTTCAATCAAAATTTTACATTCTTTCTTTGAAATATTTCTAAGTTTTTTCATCTTTGTGGTCACAATCTTTTTTAGTACAGTTGTTAAAATTTTCATTGTACTAAACCTAAATTCCATCATTCTAGAGGCTATGATTCAAACTCTACGGGTTAATGACTTTTTTGAGCAATGAAAACCGATGATCTAATTCGTTTTGATTTGTTCTCATGCTTCTTACATGCATATCTAAATTCTCGAACATTTTAAAGACCTAATAAGAGATAACATTTGACCTGAAGTTGACAATAAAATTGTCAGAAGACAATAATGTATTATCGGCTGATGACTATTTGAAGCAGCTAGCAAGACTTGAAATGCGATCGGACAAGATATTGGAATACATTTGTGTGACTCATTGGTAAAGTGGCGATGACGTCATCAAGTGTGTCACACACACACTCATGCGCAAGAAAGCCTGATCGAGTGGAGAGCCTGAAATAGCGGCAGGGCACCGATCATTTCCGAAATTCCTAAAGGCTGCTATTTCGAAATTTGGCTGCGTTGAGTGCGGGTGCGATTTCGGGCTTTTGGTGCCCCCCCCCCACAGTGCGTGGGTCGGAGTTTCTCAGCGCCCCCTGCCGTGCGGTTTAAGCAGTGCTGAGTGCCAACTCCACTCATGAGACACCATAAATTCAAGCTTATTCTCAATACTGAGCTAAGGCAGTCCTGTCCTATCAACTTCCCAAAGCCCTATAACGTAAATCTTTTAGAGAAGTACCAACCGTGTCGCACTTATGGCATTAAATTCTATAAATGTTATTGCAGTGAACGCCCTTTGGGTTACTTTGGAGTAAAACAAAGATTTTTGGGTAGTGCTGTATCAAATATTTTAGTAGCCTATAAAGAAAAATTTGATAACTGTAAATCATTTTATCTCTGAATTCCCTTCTATCAGGGCAGAAGACTTCACCTAGTTGAACGAGCGTTAGCGAGTTCTCACTTTTTGACTTACTGAAGGCCAAAGTCGTTGTCCATCTGTTTGTATGTTCTACAATAACTTTAGAAAGAATTGATCAATCAGCTTCAAATTTTAAACACGTATTCAAGTTCGTTGGACAAAAACATTGTCTCTCTCCTTCGTCTTTTTTCAGGATATAACAAATAACATTGAAATTGCATAAGAGAAAAATTTGTTTTGACTTATCATTAAACTGGAGAGTCAACTGGAGAATTTATTGCATGAAATTACAACAGATTCCATTCATTCATAACATCAGCTGAGGTTATTTGGAAGCTACCACACAGACATGCGCTGACACGTCATGATTCCAGCTAGTTAGTATTATACAACTCTTACCTCAAAAAACTGATATGGGTCAATGTGCGGTTTTCGCCATTAATTTTTTTCTTGAAAATCTGTATCGAAATCATGTATCACATGACCATCTTCTCATTTAAAAAAATGATTTTGGATTCATATGAGTGACAAAGATGTTGAAGCGACAGAGTGATTTGAAATTTCAAATAGGATCCCCAATGAAACCTACTGTTACTGTCAAATAATTCTTATAAAATAAATATTTAGCAGTTTCCATCATTTTCACCAAATCTGTATAATTAAAATTTGCGGATTTCAAAGATTACAATGCAACAGTTCTTGAGCGAGTTCTTCAACCCAGTATGTTTATGATATGTCATATTTCTATACCTGTATACTGTACATATTTCTACTCAAATCAATCTGGATTTTTCCAACATCCTGAATTATGATTATAATCAATCAAGAAATTCAGATTGGATTTATAATTTATATTAATTTTTTTATTCATATTTCATAAAAGCTAGTTGATTATGTAATTGAGTAATGGAAAGGATGAGTGGACCTATAGCTGTGGGTAAGTTCCGAATTATCAGGAATCCAGTACTACTCATGAATGGTATTTAGGGGAGCGGATTCAATAAGGAGACGCGGGGACGGAGCAAGGGACAATATTATTTGAATGGAGGCGGCTCTCCAATTGATCACCCGTTGAAGTAGCAAGCGCATGAATTTTCAATTCATTGAATTGAAAAGTTTTTGCCAATTATTGTATGTCACACCCATGCAGTAAATCGATATTTGATATTTCTCTCTCCTCTTCAAATGGAATAATTTTTTTTCTGTTAGAAAAAAGAAAATTGAATTATTTATTGGTTCCTGGTAATCGCGAACTACTCGACTATCAAGATAGAAAACCTGGCAAGTTACCAGTGAACTCACTTTTTACGACCTTCTTGCTTAATCAATGGAAGCTAAGTACATTTTAAATGGAATTTCACTTCTGTTCATTGCTCTTTTGGCAAATATAATTGGAGCGTTGAGCAATTGACAGAAACGTTATCTTATCAGCATAAGTATTCCATACATCAAATTCCATACATCTCTTATCAATTGAATGCAACGGCATCAAACTATTCAAAGTTTCAAAGATCTATGAATTCAAAGAGCTTAATAATCAAAGCTTACACCTTTCATGGATTGAAATATGATTTATTCATACATTCAATTGATACAATCATATTAGGTCTACAACATGACATCATTTTCTTCTTCAATGTCAAAAAGGATTTTTGGATTTCTATCACACGTTTTCACTTTAGACTTTTAGTGCAGGTTGCACAAAAGTCGGTTAAATTTTTATCGTGATTAATTCCACGAGAACCAATCAGAGAAGCCGTCTTATCAAAAAAGCCTTCTCTGATTGATTCTCGTAAAATTAATCACGGTTAAAATTTAACCGGCTTTTATGCAGCTGGGCCTTTGACCTGTTTCCATCGCTGAGGATCTATTCACATTTATTGCAAATTCTAATTTTCAATTGAATAATTAATCCTTTTTTATTTGTCATTATTCCCATACACAAAATTTTTTCAGAAACCAAAATTTCATATTTCCAGAAACCAAAATGTAATTATTATATGCAAGCAATAGTATTGGTGAAATTGTGTGTGTAACATTGTATGATTAATTTGCTATTATTCACATGTTCGTGAATTATGAATTTATGAACATATTAGAAACAGTGGAACGCCTTGTCTAACATACAAATATGAACTAGGTACTATGAATTACTTCACTGATATATAACTAAAATATATTACAGTATAAGGAGTCAATCATCAATCAAGGAGGCTATTATATCGAGCCATTTTCAAGTATAAAATAAGGGGAAATATGCAAAATATTGGATTTATAATTCTGTTGAGGTTGATAATCTCGTTGGCAGGATTTCCGCATTCTGATAATAGACTGACTATGTCAACTTGCCAACTTATCTCTTCCGTTGAATTGCGGCTCTCTTATCACACTTGAATATGCTTCCAAATCCACAGAAAACCAAAAGTCTTGTTTCTCACCAGGAAACTTCAGGCTTCCAAAAAAGATAAGAAATCAATTCTGATTTTTATTTCAGGAAAAGTGAATGTACATTTTCTGTTACAATTGAAAATTTCCTATGGTAGGGAACTTTTTCAATTGGATGAGATTCTAAGGAGCGGATTTTACCTTATTTCTCTTTTTTTTTTGTTGAGCATGATATACCATTAGCACTATCAGGCAAATTGTTTAGTCAAAGTTATTCCAATCTCACACCTTACTCACCCACTTCACAAAATCCTCAATTTTTAATCTGCAAACCTGATTTTCTCAGGATACCATGTCTATAGCATCCTTCTCTATTTGAAGAATTTGTACTATCTAAATATCTAAAAATCACTTGTTTGATATTCAACTTCAAATATTTACCCACCTATCTCTTGGAAATCTATAAGTGAAAGTTTCCTGTGAGCTATGGTAACCAGTAGATTCAACTTCAGACAATGAACATAATGAATTATTGATAAGACCGACCTTAATTGATGAAATCTCATTGATATTTCTAGAGCTTTGTGTGCTGTCTGTGAGAAAGAAAGAAAGGTTATCAGTAATTTGTCAAAGATAGATTTACCTCAGGCTTAGTGAGAGTGACATAGCCCAAATGACTAAGAAGTTGTTGAATTTTGGCCAATATGTAATCAAATAAGGAATTGCCAAACTAGAAAGTAGCCTAGAAATTTCAGTCGGTTCTAGGAATTTTGAAATAGGAAAAATCTCTGAATGGTTTTCATTCAGTGACAGAAGCGTGTGAACCTGTCGAGAGGGCCGACTATTGTTTGCTAATCACCTCGCAGGTGGAGACCCCAGACTTGGTCCCAAAATTCCTATTTTTCCTCGTTGGTCCCAAAATTCCTGGTCTCAATATTCCGGCCCTTTCAGTCATCCTGCATTAATGTCAATTTTGCAAACTTTAAATTTTAAAATAATTACTCCTGGGCCAAAAACAAGTGACGAAGCAGTGTGTGATTACATAACCTTAACTTTTGGACAACATAAACATTCTATCAAAATTTTTGGAGAGAAATAGTACAGGCTCAGCCTAGTTTTTCCTCCAATGTCATAATAAATTATATATTCTATAATATATATTATGATTATAGTGTTTTATACAATAAATGAAATGAAATGAAAAAAAAATGATGATCACCTTATTAAGGAATTTACCTATTTCAACAAAGTCACAATGCAAAAGCCAGAAGATTTTTCAAAGCAAGAAGTTTAATGATTAATTACTGTTGGATTTTCAACTTTATGCTTCTCTTTTCTGTTTAAAGAATGAGGATAAAAATCAAATTTATTCAATTCGCAAAATAGACACAAATAATGAAATTTCTCAAGTTGTAGATTGCTTAATTGTACTTTTAAGTGGACACTGTCAATCTGAATGACTAAGTTTAGCTTAATTCAATCAAGTGAAAATATTCCGTTCACATTGTCTTTGGATTAGTGTGTTTCCTTAATTGAATTTCGAACTTCTGTATTTTAAATACAGTTTTTAGTATGTTTCATTCTTAAACAAGAATTCACTTTTACAGGAAACAGTTCCAAAGACCAGAAGAAGGAAGTTCTATCGCCTACACAAGGTAAGAAGACTCAGATCATTGCTATTCCAAATCTTTTACTTATAGTTTTAAACACTGATCTCATCGTTTCAACATGAAATACATGATGCTCGATATTATTATCATCCGACATTTTTTGGGATACTTCTTGCGCATTTTTCCATTCTTCATGATTCTGTGTTTCCAAAGAAGAAATTATAATATTCAAGGTATCATCCTTTACTTATTACAATAATTCTGATTATAAGTTTCCAATGCTCTAGGTCTAGGGTGAGAGTGTGTAAGATGAACCAATTACGGGCACTAGCAAGTGATCAAAGCCACTTCAAAAGTGAAAGTAATCAGTCTCGTTAACCACTCCATTACACTGATTAGATTTGGTAGCGTCTAAAATAATCTTAAAGTTCATCAACTTTTGGACTAAAGTAGCTTGGCAGTGTAGAAGGAGAGTTTACAAAGCGCTGAAAGGAAGAAGTGCTCCAACTTTTGAACAGATGACACTCGTCGATCTTCTTTTTTGTAGCCATGGCAACTGTGTGTTCAATTTCCTAGCGAAAAGCACTTGTCAGCCAATTTCCTTACTAGATGAGCTCCACACATCAGCTACCTCATACTTAATAAAATAGTTTCAACTTCCCCACATCCCATTTCTTCTCTCCTCTCCCACTACTTCTTCTTAATCTTCGTCTTCTTCATTTTCTCACACTTCTTCAGGAACAAGCTTCTCCTGTTTAATACATTCAAAGTTTTAATCAAATTTCGAAATTTCGGAGAGCGTTGTTTCGGAGGAGTCGATTTTGTCACGTTCACAGAACATCGTGTGAGTTGAACAAAATAGATAATTCGATATTTTGAATTTGGGAAATAGATTTGCAACCCTAAAAAAGAAATTATTTTTCAAATGGTATTTTCAGAATGACAAATCTATATTATGACAATTTTTGTATTGAGATTTTTTGGTTTACACTGTTTACACCACTCACCAGGGGCGTATATTAGGGGTAACGAGGAGAATAAATTGTTTGTTTTTTGTGAAATAATTAGAAATACTATATTGGCAAAAATTTATTGAGACAAAATTCGGGAAACCGTTGGTTCCGATCCCAGCCACAGCTAAATGCTAGATTCTAGCCGTCGCTGTATTTATTTATTTATCCATATACAAATACAATTCAGGTAAAAACAACAGGCATTCGCCCAAAACTGCTTTAAACCTTAATTTGGATTACACAGTCTAGAGGTTATGTAAAAATGATAACTTAATTCACATACTATTTTGAGACCAAAAAAATATATCTACTACAATTTTGAATTCATAAGATTAATTGATTTCAAAATACAAATCTAAATAAAAATATTACTTCACAATCATCAAAAACATTATAAATTCACTTAAATCCACAATATTTTACTCATGTAAACATCAAAACATCTGTGAAGTTGATTCATCGGTCCATCTTCTTCTTTAACATTCAAAATTGAAAGTTACTTTACTACTTTCAAACATCAAAATGGAACATCCTCTGATGGAACTACCTCTTTGTGAGCTATTCGAGTGAAGAACCCAGTGATCCAACTTCTTGAGTGTCATAATTGAAGGTAACGGTTGATTTGTAAGGAAGCAAAAGCAAAACTCTTTAAGGCTGCCGACGTACTCCTGAGCACTAATCATAATCCTCTCTACTCTATCTACTCTATCTGCTATTACATTTTATGATTGTCTCTATTCTGTTCTTCCTCTCTGTTTTGTTCTGACAGGATTCCTTTTTGATTTGTCGGCTTGGGGAATTTCATCCCCTCTCTTAATCGGCACTTCTTGGCCACGTCCTTCGCTCATGAAGGCACAGGAGTATTTCCTCCCATTCTGCATGTCGTGTCGACGATTAATAGAATTGCAATTTGTGCGCTTGCCTGCCCGCCATTAACTTACTGAACATAACTATCGAACATTTTTACGCCGACATTTTTTGAGCGTACAAGAATTTTTACGACTCTCTCCTTGCCGATTGGCTTGGCTGCCGCAGATCATCCCTGTACTTTTTCCACTTTTTTCAACTCGTATTATGTGTTCATAACACTCTGGCTGTAAATTATTCTGTCAAGTAGACCTACATGAAAACATACTGCTCCTCGATTTTTTCTCTTTTGATCACATACTCTGTGGTCTCTCTCTTTTTGTCTACTTTTCATCTCATTCTTTTGTTGGAACGGAATAGTGAAAATCTCTGCCGTATGAAGTTACTATAGCATTCTGTGCTGTCTGCTGTGCCAAGAAGTTATGCAGAAAAAACAAAAGGTGAACTTTGAACTCTGCAATCTGCAATTGATTTGATGCTCTAGATTTTATTATCTTTATTTTTTCCTCCTTCTCTTTAGTATGAGACTCCCACTAAATATTCACATAGAAATACAGCACATTTTATTATTTCAACAGCTTGGATTCATTATACTCTCTACTAATCTTTGTTTAATACCCTATTCTGTCCAAATAATGTTATTTATTCTAGTGGAAATTTCATTTTGTTAACTAAATAATTCAGGAACACTTTCAAAGTCATTACTAACATTTTTAATATTACATTTTATAGTCCTTATATTACTTCCCCAAAGTAAGGTGAAACTTACGTGGATTCTTACTACATTCTACTTTGTGAATTTCGTTTCCAATGCTCACACTGTACAATGTCTACACTGCTCGCTATTCCAATTCTCGTTCAATATATTCCACAAATGTGTGTGAAGATATTAAGTAACCCGTATCCAACATTTTAAAACGTTCCTGATTTGGATAATTGAACATATAATTATATCAGTTATGTTGTTTTCAGTTTCTTGAAAATCATGCAGTTGACTCTCCTTTATCTGTCGTAGCTCTTAAAGCTTCAATGGAGGTTAGCCTGGTGATAATCATGACTCTCAATAGAATTCAAAATTTTGAATAATGACAAAAATGTGAATAAAAGGAAGAAAAGATTTGGTAGTAGATGAGAAAGGCCTCTTGTTCCGGTTGCGAGTGGCTGACAGGATTCGACCTCCGGCCTTTGGTGACCGCAACCTTAACGGAATCGTGGAGAGGGTTATGGGAATTCGGTACAGGCAGGTGTTTTTTGACTTCTCATCTCATCATCAGATCGGCCAACTGTTGTTCATCTCTCTTGTGTCGTGACAAGCTCCAAGTTCGTGTCAATTCACTAACTGCAGTACTTTTAGTTGTTAGATACTCTTTTTACCATCTATTTTGCGTGAAATTGCTGTACGAAATTAACAATGAGAAATTTACTAAATCTGTTCTCAAAGTTTGGCTAATTCCATGATTAATAAATAGTCTGAAACAAGTTTTTGTCCAACATTGCGATACAATAATATTATAAATGTAGACGTATTATTTAGTAACTTAATATACTATACAATTAGTTATTCAGTATAGCAGTTTTTTTTATAAAAAACATGTAAACAAAACATCAGTACAGTATGGTTTTTTATAAAAACCATAAAAATAAGACTTATGTAGTGCATAAGACTGTTATCTGTCTAAATATAAGGTAACAATTCGTTGTGAAAACCTGGATAAAACAAAATTTTCTCATGCTCCCTTTAGATACTCACCACTGACTCAGGCTATATATTAATAAACATCAATCTGATGCAATCAAGCAGGTTATCAGTATTATCCAAACAAAAAATTCTCATAACTTCTGAGAAAGGTTACAATAGATTTTTAGCACAAACTATCACTATCAACAGCAATTTTCCATGGTTAGAATTCGATAGACTACAGACTGCAGACGGTCATTGTCCTGGTTCTGTCTTCTGCAGTCATTTCGATGGTCACGAAAACTTGATGATAGTCCACTGCTGTACTCCTTCAACCAGTCTGCTAGCCCGCTGTGCCTCAAACCCCACCTCCAGCCTAGCCCAACCTGATAAAAGTTATATAGCAGTGCCGTCCAATAAAATGGATCAGAACAAGCCACCTCCACAGCATGCTACATGCAACATAGTAGACAGCAGCAACTACAGTCAGTAGACTCAGACTGTGCATCAGACTGGACCAGAACCGACCTTCATCCAATCTGCAAAAGGGGCGAGGAGATCAACTTGGAAGGAGAAGAAAAAGAAAGGAGCTATGAAAGGAGAAGAAAAAGAAAGGAGTTATGAAAGGAGAAAACAAATCTGATGTTACGGGAGCGGGAGTTGAAGACAAAGAATGAAACACAAGTAAAATGAAGAGACCAAGCAGATCATTACACCTGGCCATAGTCAACTCATTTTCTCTTCGTTTTTGTTAGTTTACCGTCTATTTTATCTCTCGTTTACTCTTCGGCTGGCCTTCCTGGCAGGGGTGGAGAGAGAGGCTTCTATGACGCTCTTTCTCTTACCCCATCTCATCACTTGAATGCTCTTTTCTTTCTCCTGGTTATATCAGGTCATTGCCCTGGAAAACTTATGTCTTTGGACGTTTGCTAGTTTCTAGTTATACAGCTTTATCGATTTACATTGTAGTAACGGTAATAGCCGACGGGGTAGATGTACTTTGTAGGTTGCTCTTCATTATTCAATGACTTCAATTTTCCAATAATTCCACTGAGTGCTCATTGTCCAAATTGAATTATTTTGGAGTAATATGAATCTATACAAACTCTTAACCACTAAGTTTGAAGATATTGGGATTTTAAGAATAATTGAATAACTTCAAATTTTTCTATTGCGGATGATGCCCACATGAGATTTTTGCTTGTGCGTGGGTAATGGGAAGTGCGAGGGTGAATTAAAAACGTCCATGCCTATTCGATGGGATTCGAACCCGCGACCAGGTAGCACTAGCAGACTGAAGGGTACAACGCCTTTAAATTTAATTAATAATACCTCTTAATATGTTATAAATTTATTAGAATAATTTAGAATCTCAAGGCTTTACAAACTTTATATTAAAATGAATATAAGTGAGTGGAAAGTTGAAGTTCTTCGTTGTATATTCTATTTTCATTATTTTTATTCTAAATTAATGTCGGTTTTCTGTGAAATGTAGAATAAAAGTATATGTATATTTGTTTTAAAAAGTTATAAACAAATCCTCGTCACTTTTCTTTTGGATTGTGTGAAAATTTAAAAATTGCTGTCTCAATTTGAAATTATTGTGAACTTGTGATTGTCAAGTGAAGTGAACAGCATTGTGGGTTCGTTGAGGCTTGTTTCCTTCCTAGTCATCGGCGCCGTTAATTTAACGTGTTTCCTTGCTTGCAACATGATTGAAAGTCTTTTGCAACAATTTGCAAGTAGTTAGGCCAACTAACTGACTATAGTTAACCTACTGTGTTGGACTTGGGAACTGCTAGAAAATTATCATTTACTTTCCTATCGTTGTCTTATTACTGGTGCTTGTCACGTCCTTTTATGTTTTATCGTTAATTTTGTCCACCTTTTCAACATGCTATGATGATACAACTACTGTATCTAGTTTGCCAAATAACAGTAATTGACGATAATACCGGTAATGTTGACTTCCTTTGACAAAAACATCCTGCTGTGTACAAGTTATTTTACAAACTTGGAGAAGAATTATGGCGCTGTACATCCTTGTTTCATTTCTCCATTAAATCTATTGCTCATAAATGTTGTTGTATCGTGCAATCATGGCATTTTATTAATTCACTTTAAAATCTTATTAGTTTGCTTCTTTGCTATATTGTTTATGGGATGTGATATTGTAATCCTTCTTCATTACTGAACACAACACACAATTGAATTTACACCTAAACGACAGTTTTGGCATAAATAATTATTTTTTAGATCGTGAATAATTCGGCTTATTAACCTTGTAATATTTTGTTTGGCTTATATCTAGGTATGCTTTGATATGAATGATATTTTGTATCTTGAATAGGTTTTTCTAATGAATTTACTTCTAAATGTTAGGCGGTGTGTATAAGATGGCCTCAGTATGGAAGTTACTCCTTCTTATTTCTTCAAGTGAGATTTTTCTTACTCTATTTGCACTACTTACTTATTCATCATATAATTTGAAAGAGTTATGTCATAAGAATGAAGATTTTTATAATTCTCTGAAGACTTAGGACTGTAGGACCAGCACCAGATAGTCCACTGGTTTGGATGACAAGAGTCGCGTCGAAGTTTCATCATTTCCAATCACAACATGTTTTCCACAATATTTGGTTTCATTGCTTTAGTCAAGATTAATCATTAAAAATATGATGTCAGAATATTCCTCATGCGAGTAATTTTGAGAAAAAATGAAGAATTACAGTGTCTTGAGGTGATATGACATCTGACATGAGATAGATTAATGTTGTACGAATTTCCGCCTTATCTTCTATCCTTGTAATCTCCCAATACACGAGGAAAGCTTTTACTGTAAAATCTAAAATGAGTGCTTTTACTTTAGCTCTTATTGAATGATGTGCAGTATTTGGAAAGTCGATATTCTCCGGCTTGTTTTACATATTTGACCTTCAGCTTCAGGTGGAATGGATTGAAACTTGAAAGAGAGGTAACTAGATGAATAGATGGAGAAAACTAGTGTTCAAGGAGAAGTAGAGTGGCAAATTTAATGTGTTGAACCGGTTCTCATAAGAAATGAAGATGCAAAATACAGAAGAAGTCACTTTAGGCGATCGCGACTTGTATTGAGTGCAGCAAACCAGTCTCAATGCATACTAGATTATCCTTTGCACGTGTCTTTCTCAGTCATGGTTTTAAGTTTGTTAATGAATTTGTTCTCCGCCATTTCCAATTCATTTCTGCGCCACTAAAATTGATTAACTAGTGCAATTTAGATGAATTACTTATATAGCAAAGCTAATCAAAACAAAGTGTTATATGATTGGCACAACTTATTTAGGACAATAAAACCTGTATGTGATAGGCTATGCTCAATTTTATTGATTAAAGCCTTCAGTGTATCAACAAATTTATATATTCCACTTCTCAATGTTCTTTTCATTGATTCTTAACAAATCTTTAATAAATAAATGTCTTCACTGCTTCATCGTGTTCGTTTTCATCTTGATGAATTAAGCTTCTAAGAACCTTCCACAAGAATGTTCTGTGATCGTTCGCAAAGCTGCAAAATCACCGTAAAGTTGCTCAAAACTATTCTTTTAGATATCCGCTTTGACTCATCGTATTTTCGTTGACTGGGAAATCCCTTCTGAATCACACTCCCCCGCTAGGCCAGGCCTATCACCCTATTTCATGTACTAAAGAAGGGATGGATGTATTTTTAAAGAAGCTTTCTCCCTCCTTCTCCATCAACAAGCTCACTAATCTTCCATCTGTTGTCTCCCGGATAAACCGATGTTACATTATCTCGTGAGAAGCCTCTCAAATGTTTAGTGAAGGCCACCATTTATTTCTCATTTTAAGTTGTGTTATGTAAATATTCTAATAGTTGGTTTTGTAGTTTTACACTTCTTTATGATGGTGATGAATTTACGTAAAATGTAAATGTGACTCCCTATGGAGTCATGATATACTAATAAATGATGAACAAGTCTGTTTAGTTCATTACTTCGTTTCAACAGATAATTTTACGATATACAAACACAAGGATTTATGAATCGAGTTTTACTGAAGCAATTACACTGCATTTTGCAATGAACAAAACAACTCTAAATGTTCTCAGCTTCATTGTATATTGGCTATACTGTACTATCTTCCTAGGTATTGCTTTTCTATGCATATCTAAATATCATATTTCTCATTAAAATATTCTATAACTGAACGCATCAGTTGAGAGTGACCACTGCAGTTTAAATATTATTTAACACTGAAGTCTGGTTCTAATAGTCTGAACTGAAACTCATTTATAATTTTCTCGGTTTATTTTGAATTAGTTTCAAAAGATAAAAATGTTCAAATCGATCCATTCTCATTTCCCATTGCGCGGATTCTGATTGTCCCGTACCCATTACTCCAGTAAATGTCCTTATTCTCTTCTGAATATTGCCGACAGTTCAAGGTTCACAATTGGTTATCAGTCTAGCACGAATAATGGCATTTTTCAAAATGAATTCTCATTGATAAAATAAATTGAAAATTTCAGTGCTTCACTCTGTCTCGTTTAAGTTAATAAGTAAGATAAGTGTGTATCATTTTAAAATAGTTTTCAGTAATAAATCAATCAATTATTAATATGGGAATTGTTAGAAATTATAGTTTCAACTATGTGTTTCATTGAAAACTACGGGAATTTTAGTACGAATCTATTATTCTTGACACGTTCTAAAAAGCTTTCTTCTTCAAGATTTGTCCTGTTAAGTTTTAGACTCGAATGTATAGTACTAATTTATTTCCAGTAAATGTGGTTTGAAACAAGTTTCGATGGCGTCTTGTTTCCTCCGAATGATTTGTGTTGTGCGCAGCTCGATGTGTTTTTGCTGGGAGCCGACTGCTGTTGACTGTGGCACCCAGCACCCACAACTGAACAAGATAACATTTGGGCCTCACATGTGAGACATCTCCACCCCTTCTGACGTCATTGTCAGTAATATAAATCCTGTTCCATGAGAGACTTTCGTCTAATTATAATATTGCAAACATGAGGTCTGGAGTAGGATGAACTCATAATACTTCAATTAGAACTACCACTACTACTAATGTCCTTTGGAATAGTGTCATTTAAATTCGTTTCCAAAAGTATTCCTCTCTATAAAGGCATTAAAAAATTCAATTTCCTCTTGCATTTTTTAATAAATCGTTATGGTGCGTACAGACTCATGCGCCGCGATCGCCGCCTTGCGCTCCTCATCAGCTGATGCGATTAGATTCTGATGTTATCCAAGAGAAATTTGGAACTTTCAATACGATACTTGATTAGTTTAAGCGTTCTTTTTATTCATAAACAAAAATGAAATACTGTATATGCAATTTTAAATATCTTTACACTATTAACAGTGTTTGGTGTTGAAACTCTCTTTGATGAAATCAGATATTAGGCCTACGTTTCTCTAAATAAGATAGTCTTATCCATGTTCCATCAGTCTGCAATATTGTGCACCTACGATAAATATGCCACCTAAAATTCAATTCATGTTTTTGCCTCTTTCAAATTCTTCATTTATAAACAAAAATAGCCACAATTCCAAAATACTGCAGTTGCGTACTCTATTTATATGGTGTTGAGCGTTCATTGAACTACATTACTGCGTCAGAGTATGTTCTACGAATAATCTAGTAGTTGTCTAGCATAGCATAGCGCCGCAATATATCCGCCCACCCTCATTTATGTGGTACAGTACATGACACCCCTCCCCTCGTGCGTCTCTGACTGTGAATGAATGTGAATGTTAGGCGGGGGGGGGGGAGAAGGGGTCTGGCAAGTATTGATCCCTGGCAAGGGTGCAATGCCCCTCCCCTCCCACCAAGCTTCAGCCTGGTCACAATCCTTCCTATCCAATTCGCCTGCCTATCCTCCACCCCAGCTTTGCACCCTTACAATACTTGGCTTGTTCCTGTTGGAATAGCCTAGCCTGACTGGCCTTCCTCTTCTGTTGGCCTCACGCACCCTTAGCTGTTGACGACCTACTCAGTTGTGTCACAAATTAGACATTTCTCATAAAATATTACTCTCTGATGTTACCACATTGTGAAATGATGTATTTGTATAGCAACTTCGTATTTTTAATATACTGCATTCTATCCAATGAAAATGACACATTACTGTTGTATTTAGGACATACTTTTTGATATAGTAAGTTATTTGGATCTCGCCCTTCAACATGCAGAAAAATACAAATCCCAATTAATTGTTTGTAAAATATCATTGATATGACAGAATTTTCCAAAATTGCAACAATATTTTTTTTAATTTGTGAGACTTACAACATCTTTATTTAATTCGTATATGAATTTCATTATAGAAATCAATCAATCAATTTATAATTTTTTATATGCCTAATGGGTTGTCTTCAGATTGACAGAAGTCTATTTATTAATGAAACTAGTATTTCTTCACTACAATATTATTTAACATATCTTGTTTGAATTGGTTTAGTTGGCTAATGCAGTAAACTACTTGGAGTTGAATATACTTTCTATTCTCTCTGAAGATACTGTTCTATACTCTTTGCGTTTAGCACTTGCAGCATGGGAAAACTACAATTACTAATTCTATATACTATGGTTAGTCCTATATATCTCCTATTATTGGTGTTGGCATCAGTCATCAGCCAGCCCCAAACAAGTGGCTTAACGGAACTGAACTGAATGAAGTATTCAGATAATTTGTATTGAATTTTTAGTGAAATCGTCTCGATAAATATAGGATCAGTGTGTTGCAAGTGATTAACGGTAGACATGATAAGATATTGCAATTTTGTAGTCTATAATGCAGTATTCAATCTTAGCAAATCAGAGAGAAAAGTGGATAACTGTAGAGCATAGGCCCATAGTTCACATACAGATATCATGTGAAATATGAACGCCATGTCAACTTAAGATATCAAACATCAAATCAATTACCGGACTATCTAAATTATTGCATTTTTATGTTCAGTTCTGAAAAGCATTGATAATTATTGACAACTTCAATACTATACATGTCTTATCGACATTGTAGAACTCCAGAAAATCTATGCACTAGTAATAATTCCAATAATTTATAGTTTTCGTTTTACAGAGATAACACTGGATTTGGATTGAATTCATATCAATGGCCCTACTATCAATTTATTCTTGAATTGTGTAGACGGTTTTCAATTTTCCAGTTCTTCATCTCTCTTCAATTGTGAAGAATGATATCATAATGGATTAATTATAATTTGATTATTACATATCAAGCAAGAAAGAGGTAATTTTCCATTTTCTTCTTATCTTTTTTCAAGGTAAAGATAATACAAGTATCCTAGAACCTTCTATACATGCATTGATTACTCTACTCATTTTTGCAATGCCCAATAACATCAGGAGTTGAGTTGCCTAATTGACCTGACCTGCAAATCAGCTTAATTTTTCAGGTATTGCTGTAGTGGATTGATAAAAAATGTCTGTGGATTGTGGGGAAAGAAGTACGTAATGTACCCTCAATTTCAATCGCTAATAAATTGTTTGTTTGGTAGCTTTGTCTAACTGATTTGCATTGTTTGGTTGCAGGTGGTGAACCAGGAGATGGCAGACAAAAGCGAGGCTTCTTCAAGAGCTTCTGGAAAAAGTCCAGACAATACTCCCTTGAACAGCAATAGCATTCCCCTTCCCCCTGCTGTGCCGTCTCTTTCTTCTGCAACAAGTAGACGTCCAAACATGTTGTGCAACCACATACCGCAACACCAACACCAACACCGTGCTTTCTGTCAGATGACATGAATTTTGAATGAGTAAATATTTGAAATGTGATTCTGTTAGCAACTGGAGCCTGACAACTGATAAATGATTATCTAAATGTTGGATGAGTCGAGGTCAATTTACACAAAATTATTATTGGAATTCCAATTCCAACATTCTGTCTGCTTCATTACTGTAGAACATCTCGTGATGTGAGATTTGGTATTCAACATTGTATATAAAACGCTGCCTAATCTCAACTTCATCACTTTTCTTATTTTGTTTTTGGAGATGCACACATCCAATGAAATCAATAGGAACTTATGTTTAGGTAAATCAATGTTTTTTATGAATCTCAAGTAGCTGAATTATCTTAAAATGCGACAGCAGTATTCAATATTGGATATAATTTGTTTTTTATTCATTTTATTTGTATTTTAATTAATAAATTTAAAATTCTTAGCTTCTCGTGAGGTTCTGTTGAAAGGAAGCACTATTGCGTTCACTAGCACGTTCTTATAGTAGTACTAATTATACAGTTACTGGGATAAATGATGAATAATTGACCGAGCGAAGTGAGGTCTAAGATTCAAGTCGACGGTTTGGCATTTCTCTTAATGTTTAAATGTTTATATGTTGCGCATTTACGGCGAAACGCGGTAATAGATTTTCATGAAATTTGACAGGTATGTTCCTTTCTTAATTGCGCGTCGACATATATACAAGGTTTTTGAAAATTTTGCATTTCAAGGATAATATAACAGGAAAAAGGAGCCTCCTTCATACACCAATATTAGAGTGAAAATCAGACTATAAAATTATTCATCATAAATCAGCTGACAAGTGATTACACAGATGTGTGGAGAAGCCAGTCTATTGCTGTATTTCCATAAGGTCTATAGGTCTATATTTCTAAGGTCTATCCAATCAGGTACTTGTGGATAAGAATACTGCGTGAGGTCTACTGTTCACAGAACTACTAGTACCATATCAGGCTTCAGTTTGTATAAAAATCACATTTCGTGGAAAAACGCAGATATACAGTTATGAATTAAGATGAATTGAAATAAAATGCATTAAAGTAAAATAAGCTACATTATAAGGAATAAACCAATAAGATTTTATATCGCATACAAAGAAGGCAATATTGATTGTGTAATTTTGAAGATTGTTTTACCTGCAAAGCCATTCAAGTGTGTTTGACATGATAAGGATTCAAGTGTTAGAGAGACGGGCCATACAGTGGGAGGGAGAGAGAAGAGAATGTATTATGTAGATTTGTTTTCGATTATATAGGAAAAAGTCTAGAGAGCCGAATTTTCTTTATGGTAGTTAAGTGTTGAGTAATATTGTTAATTGTGACTATTATTATCTTAATAAGTTGATATCCCAACTTATTTCATCCTATTAGAGAAAATTAATGGCCTAATCTGCTGCAATGTAGTTTGAAAGTAACTCACAATAATAATTTAGAGTATCTTATGACCTTTTTCTGATCAATTGATTGCCATAAGCGTAACACGTTTAAAACGAGGGCAAACATAGAGTTTTTCACTAGTCAACAAAGTATTAGTTTTCAACTAACACTAAGAGGTAACTTGGAAAAAATAATCAATTAATGGTTTATGTATGTACATACTCGACCCTCATGCTGTTAGTAAGGCTAATACTAACTATGAAATACAGAGTTAGTTGTTATTTAATGTAAGTGATTTGTAAGATGGTCAGAGAATTCTATAAGTTTTTAACAACAGTTATAGAAGCAGTTTGTTGTTAAGAATAGTACGAAATTCATCTACGTTTTTACAGATTTTCTAGTTTTGAATGTGAATCAAATGTGTGGAGGAACGTAATTTATTCATCGAATATGTAGAGTAATTTTTTTAACATCCCCTCGACAAATGTTACACACCGGTACCGGTACCGTAATCAATTGCTGATTGCTGAATGTTGATACAAATCATCTATTTATTTTCATTAATATAACCGTGGTCGAATGAATGCCAAAAACGAATAAGCTACATATTGATTAACAAATATGAAATGTTGAACTATCTTTTAAATAGCGTAAAAATTTTGAAATTGAATGTGGATGCTTTTCTCTTCCTATATTGGTAGATATTGGTACCTTATTACGGTACTACGGATTCAGAATCTCTGTAGAAATTAGTTACCGTTTGAGGTATCTAGTCAGCGGGAATGTTATACTCGGACAAAGGATAGTAATGTTCTATCGTTCAGTTCCCACGACCCACGATTGCAAATGAAATACTAGTATAAAATTATTGATGATTCGTCTTGTTTCTATTAATCGCCTTTGTTAGTAGTTGAGTTATAAACGGTCACTTGTATGTTTGACAAAACCAGTGAGTATAGAATGTATATGTTAGGTAACATTTATGAGTATAAAATGTTACATTCTATACTCACTGGACAAAACTTGTTAATCGAGAGAAATTAAAATCTTCTAGAGCTTATAAATTGTTTTCTCACGAAATGAATTTTTATTGAGGAATTTTTGAACGTCAACTTCAAATTGCTAATTCAAGTTGGACGTTACAATAGAGAATGAATGAATATAGGCTACCTAGGCGAGTGCTTTACTCTAGAAGGCACCATACTTTAGCCTACTTTATAGTAATTTTAAAGCATAATCTTGAATGTTTTCTCTCTGACGTAAATCAACTTAAGATTACTGTAGAATCTAATGTGACTTTCGAAGCTGTTCCACCTAAATTCTGCTAACACTGCCAAGATGCCACTAATGTTCTTACGTGTTGTAAAAAATTACCAGAACAATTTATGATACTTACCTATTGATGTAAAAAATGTGTAAAAATGTTTTGTTGGTGAAATATTTTACTAATATTGTATTATTTTTTTTGAAATACTGGTACAGGTACAGAATAGCAAACTAGCCAATTTA
This sequence comes from Nilaparvata lugens, assembly GCF_014356525.2. Lineage (NCBI taxonomy): Eukaryota > Metazoa > Arthropoda > Insecta > Hemiptera > Delphacidae > Nilaparvata > Nilaparvata lugens. The sequence continues at coordinate 36,428,498 of NC_052506.1, forward strand.
TAAAATGCTTTTTTACATGTAAATATTCAGAAAGCTATTCACTTAGTAGTTAAGAACTTTTAACAAATTTGAACACAAAAGCTCATATTTGGTTGGTCATGCTCACCAGCTTGCCACCTATCTATAAGGTAACCTACCTTATGAAAATTCAAAAAATTGAAGTTTTGATTATCATGCATTTCTCAAGTTTTACATTATTTGATGTTTTATTTCAAATTAAAGATACAATTATTGATTATTTAAACTTCTATTCAAGTATTTTAATAATTTGTATTGAGTAAATGAGACATATTTTAATGCTCGTTTCGTAAGCTAGAACCATTATAATGCTAAGTTTATTGAAGAACTCGCTAGTTTTTGGCTATTTCGTTGTACACTAAGGCCCGGTTGAATTTTAACCGTGATTAATTTCACGAGAACCTATCAGAGAAGCCGTCTTTTCAAAAACACCTTCTCTGACTGGTTCTTGTGAAATCAATCACGATTAAAATGTAATCGGCCTTTGTGCAACCGGGGGCCTAAGCATGAACTACTTTCCTATTTGATGATCATTGTTGAAAAAGTTCGACGATATCAAATAGACCACGAAGACCATTTTTTCAACGCTTTTTCTCACTAGTAAAAGAGTAATAATTTATTAAAATTTGTTTGTGTATTTTTTAATTAATAAATGCCACAGAATGTGTTTTATCATCGAAAAGTATCCAGAACGATCCTACAGTAAGATTTAATTATTTCGGGTACCTAGCCTATAAATTTATAGAAATTTATCGATAAAATTAAATTTGACACATGTACATTACAAACAATTATATTTCAGTCATAATTTAAGAAAGCATTAATATTTCTACAACCAATGTAAAGGATACGAGATTACCATCAATGTAGGATCTCAATCGGAGGGTTCCATAGTATCGGAATATTGTATTGTATTAGTAGGTATCAAGTTACTTGTTCAGCATTCAGGTGCAAGTATATGCATATTCTCCACGACATGTGGACATGTGTGTATGGATTGTAGTACTGTGGTAGACAGTACTCTATACAACATAATTATAATTTATTGTGGAAAAGTCATTGTCAAAATCTAATTCAGAATGCAGTAGTTGGTTACCTATGTATTTGCGAACGAATGATTGTTGATAGCAATGAATTATTGATTATCGAATGCACTTCATGTATATTGATAATATTGTAGATGAGTTAATTATAGTTGAGCAAGTTGTGTTTGATTCAGTGTATCATCACCAACTCAGGTGCAATAAGTAGATAATTTTCATCGAGAACAAAATTTTGCATCTTTAGCTAGAGTTTTTCACAAGGTTTTATACTTGTACATCAGTTAGTTAGATGAGAAAATAATGATAAATTACATGTTTTTTATATTTATAAATCATGATATAATTATAAATAATAATTTTACAAGTAAAATTACACGAGATTCATCAAAATAGCGGGAATTTGCTTTTTGTACTAACGGTAAAACATGATTTGAGTGTTGTTAGTATGACGGAATGTTCGTTCAACATCAACTACAGTACCTACGTTCTTGAAACCATTCAATTTGTATATTGTAACTACATACTACATCACTAACATCAATTTAAGAAGAATTATCACATTATCAATGAACAATGTATTTTTCTTATTGTAAATAAACAAGTAATGAAAATATTAATCGTCTTTTTCCATTCAACAATTTCCATGTTCTGTTCCTCAACTTGGGAAAAAATCAACGAAATGAAGAGCTGCCGGTAGGCTGGCTACTTCAATGTATTTCCAATGTTGTTAGCCTACTTTGGTCTCGAAAAAATACAGCTTTCTTATACTTCACTAGTGAGGTCACGTATAATGGCAGTGGAGAAAGATAGGAAAAAACGTTACCGATCCTCTGTGTTGTCAATGCCTTCTGTAGATGGTAGCTGATACAGGTTTATTTATGTAATATTAACGGTTCATTATCATTTAAAATAATCAATTATTATGTTATTGAACAAGAAATTATTTTTTTCAATCATTTCATAATTAAGATGAAATATTTTGTTAATTAATGATTATACTTCTACATTGTTAGAGACGAACGGGAAACAGAGCGAAGCGAGAAAGAGATAGCGCTATCCGCTTTGTTGAATGATAGACAAGGATAGCAATACCATTGCTAATCAATCACTGCCATTATAACGTGGACCTCACTATAGGTCAGTGGCTTTAAAACAATTTATTCATATAGTATACATTATAGTATTATGGTGTTCTATAATATACTATCCTTGGTTTTGAACAAGGGTAAGGCCCACAGGAATAAATCCACAAACATAACATGGTTTGAAAATACAGGAATAATTCAATATTCATTTGTAAATATGGAACCTATATCCATAAATGAAAAACCATAAAATTTGAAAATTGTCCTAGGAAGATGCATTTTAAAAGCCAGTCATTCATAGAAATAAGAAATAGGTAACTGACTAATCAACATCATGGCATAGGCCTATAGTCTGTCCAAACTGCCATGAGCCCTGAAAGATTAAGCCGACACTCGCTCCCCCACGCCCTGCCTACCTGCGCCATTGATATACTATGTATACTACGTAGTATATAATAGATTCTATTATATCGATTTATTATTATGGGGTGGTGCACGGTGGCAAAGAGAATGAGAGAAAGAGAAGAAAATCATCTTCTTCCAATCCTCATTGATGGTAGGCTACATGGAATCGGTGCATTACAACGCCTACTACATATCATAAATACACTCACTATCGTGATAATATTAGATCAAAATAAAATATATAAGGTAATGAATTACCGCTATCAATAAATTGAATAACAACTGTCTTGAGCTTATTTTAACCAAAATAGATTTTCATCTTCACATTAGAGGGGGAATTTCATTTTCCCATTGATAGGAATAAATAATAAAATCTGTTAGCGGCTATTCCCATATAAAAACCTGAGTAAACGTTATGGAAAGTTCTTAATACTCTGAAGTCTGAAGCATTCAATAAGTATGCACAAGTACACGCATCAACAAACCACGTCTACGTGAAGACCACGTAAGTTTTCAAAAAATAGACTTTAAAAACCGCCATTTGAATTGTTTTTTCATAACTGAAGTTTCAAAAAAAATTTGTTTCTTCTAAGTTATTTAGGGTTACATTAACACATTCTTAAGATAGAATTCGTTTTTGGTTAATGAATAATATGCCTCTAACAGTTACGGTATTTAACATTATCCATACCCCGTTGCCAACTCTGTTAAATTGCGTACACAGAAATTGATTGTGGTAGGCCTATTCAATTTTTTATTATCCTGTATTATTTGACAGGTTCGTTCTAATAACAAATTAGCAATACTACATTGCAGGACTGAACAATAGACCTACTATAACAGAATTGATGAAACTTACTTATTGGAACAGCATAAGAAACCAACTACGCCTTCTTCAGCTGTACTAATATTCATTCAAAATTTCATCAATTCACCTTTATCTATTCGGGTAGTGTATAATTTTCATTCATATTGGTCACACAACCCAGGATTTTCGCTTGATGTGAACCTGCACTTTACAGCGACTCGGCTCCTGGACAGGTGAGGTTAGACTACAGTCAGATGAGGTTAATGCTATCTCAATTCGGTTCGGAAGAGATGAACATGAGAGTCGGCGAACCACGTGTCGTGAGGAGGAGGGTGTACACTATACACTCGCATGTATGCGATTACTGCCATGCCTCATTGTAATTCAGCAGAAACAACCTCGCCCATTCATATTGATAGGCCACATTATCATCTTTCCATCGTCTACTGACGATCGGGTCATGGCTAAAATTATTATATCAAGACGACCTAAATATTGTGTAGAACGCCTTCACAACAATTGAAAAGTGGAAAGGGGCAATGAACGATTTCATTTATGACTTGGCATCCACTGACATTCAGTGTCAAGTGGAATAGATGTTAATATTACTGTATACTGTCACGTATAAACCCCCAAAGAATATTATTTCGTCTAAATTCAAGACAATGAAATAGAATTATTCGATCCAGAACAAGTTAACAGAAAATATGAAAGTATTCTCTAAGAAGAAAATTAAATCCTAATTCTTAGCAGGAACCTGCAAAGCAATAAATCATGTTTGAGAATTTTTCACCAACTACTTTGTAACAATGTACTTTGTAACAATGTACTTTGAAAATAGATTTAGAGCATTCGCCTTTGTGAAATTCAATCTGAAAAATATTGTTTGATAATGTAAACACATATCATAAACTTCATTGAAGCAGAACGAAGGCTTCAAGCATTCAACAGTAAACATAAAAATTAATGTTTTTTGTGTTCACTCTTTTACCAATATAATATAAAAGTTTAATCAACAGTTTTATGAATTGAAACAAAGGTTCTGAGGATAAGATAAAGATAATGAACGCAAAACTTTCAACTACTTTTCTAAATATGACATGTAGACTTCCTTTTTTTCTGAAAATATTGTTCTACATCAGGAAAAGAATTGAAACAACAGAATGTTTTTTATAAATGCAACTTCATTTATTAATATCTCAATTCAAGGGGCCCATTTTCGGGAGATACAAATCCATTCAAGAAAATCAATAGAAATTAAAATTTTTTAACATTAAAAAAATGCAATAATTGTAGTAAATCCAGCGGTAGAGATGCAAAAGTTTAAATATTGGCACACTTATAAAAACGCCTTTCACAACAAATAGCCCTGATTCACGCACGCGCATGCGCACAACCAACATTTTTACACTGTTTAATGGTAGGCAGAGTGATACACGCACGCAGCGCATCCAACACAGGCACGCACACACTCACACATAAACACGCATCCACGCATACGCACATTCACTCACATTTATAATTCATATATATATAAATAATTTTCTATCAATTTATTATGCAATTTTCATAAGCGACATGATATTTTATAAAACCACGGTACGGTAATTCTGGTTTGAGATGAAACTATTCTTTGCTTTGCTTTTTCTTTTCCAGTAAAACTGCTGCTTGTAATTCTATTGCAATTGCAAAATGAAGTTGCAGAACGAGATATCAAATTCCCATTCCAATTATTTATTATTCCGCCGATACAAAACTAAAAAGAAAACTGAATAAAAATTAAATAATTAGAAAACACTAGAAATTTTGTCATTTCATTTACAAATTTTTACAATATTTTCATAAAATGCCAACTAATCAATGAAATGAAATGCAGTAGAAATTCGATGGTAGTTGTTCGAATACGAACATGACAATAATCAGAGAAAAGATTTTTACTATAATCATGTTTATTATCGATTATTTTATTCAATTAAAAAATGTAACAAAACACTGATAAACTTGAATCGCAGTTTCAATTATTACAAAGTAGCACAAAAATGAGCATTGATTTCCGCCTAAATAGATTAAATAGAGCCTCCAAATATAAATTATGATTTTATTGAAACAGATAAGTCTGACAGTCACACTCGTTGGTTGGTTTGTAAATTATTTTGTCAACATACCTTAATCAATATAAAAAATTATTGATCACAAACATTCAAGCGAACAGAACTGTTGCCGTAAGCGTTTCACGCTTATCAGTGCCTGTTTACAAAAGCCGCGCACAAAAAACAATCTTCAAGGTCGCTAGAATTCGAAGATTATCTCTTCCACAAAGACAAAGTGCTCAGCTGATACAAAGAGCTGCATCATGTGAGTACTCTGACTTGGATGCAGCGACTCTTGCAACCAGCAATCTCTCATTTACAATTTTCAACCATAGCTGACATTCTCTAGTAATGCATCTCTTAAAGGAAGAATTAAACGAGAAATTACAGCTCAGATTATCCAAAATTCCTGCGACAATCATATGTATAATCATCATTACTGAGACTAGAGTTTACCATACTTTCATATATGTTACATAAGCATATCAGACGATGATAATAGTTTGCCGAAACGTTTGCAAATGGGACAATCGTCTGAAATGGAGTATTCAAATACAATTCTATTTCTCTTACCACACCAAGGAAAACGGTAAGGAAAGTTTTGCCCTTTCAAAAGAAAGTATTTATACAATGAAAAATTACTAAAATTCTGTAAAAATTGGCAATATTTAATTTAAAAAAAGTGGTAAGGGCAAATATAATTGAAGGTATAAATATTACATGAATTTCCGATCGTTAGTAGTGTGTGACCTTGTTTTCCTTACACTGATTTAATACAAGTTTCCTTTGCATACGGTATTTCTTCTGCATCTCCTTTACATTTGCACACTTACACAGATTTTCCATGATTGCCACCAAATTTACACTGGCGACTGTGCTCGTTTTTAGCAATAATGATAATAATTATAATTATATAATTTCCATTCGATAGTAGAAAAATGCAGTCCATATAATTAATTACATTGATGTTATGTCCCGATGCAAACTTTGTTGTTCTGTTCGCTGTATTTTGAAAATGCCTAGCTTCACGTGACACTGCACTCCACTCGGAACACGTCGCACACGTCCTAAAAACACACAAATGCCCAGTCTCAACTCAAACTATATTAGACAATCAAATGGAAAATTTGTAACTACAGTTTTCCATTACGATAACACAAATATTACATTAGGACATTATATTCCTACGACACCAAGTGTCCAAGGGAGTCGCGGGGCACAAGTTCTCATTGCGCTCATTACGCTACGGACACCAGCCGGACACTAGATTATGGAGTATGGACACCGCCAATGTCAATGTATCAATGGTCCCAGCCTGGTATCCTGATGTTATACATACCTTATACAATTTTTAATCTTTTTAAATACAGCTTAGTTTTTAATAGGTATAAGGTAGAATGGACGATATCTATAGTTTGTGTAAAATAAGTTGAGACTTTGCACTCCTTCGGACGAAATGAAATTAAAAGGTTGCCAATTCGTGTAAAATTGCAACTTTCTCTCAAATTTCCAATTCAACGTCAGAATTGGATGTAGAATATCATCCCCGATATCCTACTAGTGCTAGAAAAGTTTCAGGGTTTAAGGATTAAAATGAAATTCAACTTTTTTGATAAAATTGGAAACATCGCGAAAATTTGTTTTTCTTCTGAATATCAATCACATCTCTCAGAATCATGGGGCATCGTAATGCATGATAATTTTATATCAAATTAACGGGGAGAATGTGTCCTTTCTATTGGTGTCTGGATAATTTTTATCCGACCTATAGTTATTTTTTAATTAATGAGTATGTTCGTCAATGTCGAGACGTTTTGAGCAGAAAACATGAAATTTTCGACATACTAGAAACTTTTTTGTTTCAAAAGATAAGTGGGTGATGAAAGCATGAAAGTTTCTCAGAAATAATTGAGATACGTAATCGGAAGAACGTATTTTGGCCTCGCAAGAGTTTCAAAGTCAAGGATAGCGGCTGAATGATGTACCACCATAATTAAGCTATCAATGGCTGGGATCAACAAAAACACAATACAGAACGATTGAAAACTTCAGCAAATGCAAACCACATGATTATGAATCGTGAAAATGACAACCTCACTTCGAATAATCCAAGCAGTGTTTTATTACAGCCTTTCTAGAGACAATCAGCTGCTTACGTTTGAAATAATTCAGTCAAATATCTCGTAAATATTGCAAGCTTTTAGCATACAATTTGGTATACAATGTATACCATGCAACCGCTCTCCTAACTTTAAAATTCCTTGGAGACCAAAAGACGATCTTCCGACTACTTTTCACAAATGAAAAAATAATTTCAATTATTTCTGAGGAACTTTATCGCTTTCACCACCCATTTATCTTTTGAGACAAAAAAGTTTCCAGCATGTCGAAAATTTCATGTTTTCTGCTTGAAATATCTCGACATTGACGAACATAATCATTAATTAAAAAATAACTATAGGTCGGATAAAAATTATCCAGACACCAATAGAAAGGGCACATTCTCCCCGTTAATTTGATATAAAATTATCATGCTTTACGACGCCCCATGATTATGAGAGAAATGATATTCAGAAGAAAAACAAATATTCGCGATGTTTGCAATTTTATCATAAAAGTTAAATTTCCTTTTAATCCTTCAACCCTGATACTTTTCTAGCATTAGTAGGATATCAGGGATGATATTCTACATCAAATTCTGACGTTGAATTGGAAATTTGAGAACGTTGCAATTTTACACGAATTGGCAACCTTGTAAATTTCGTCGGATGGAGGGCCAAGTCTTAACTTATTTTACACAAACTATAAGTTCAATGTTAATCTGGGATTAAAATAAAGGTGGTCGCATTATTTTGATCTCTTATGATATGTTACATTCTGGTTTAAACCAACAGCTGATCCAGCCTATCTCCGTGTAAACTGAGTTTGCCTCAAGCCATTCGAACGGCAATGTACTTAAATTGTTCAAAGTGAGAATATATCCGATAAATTCGTGAAGGAATCAAGTTAACAAAACGAGATAAGATATCACCAAAAAGGTACTGAGGATTAAATTTTAGAATTGTAGTAGCAAAGTTTAGTGATAAAAACCATAGATTATAAGTATAAGATATTACACTGAGCAGAGAAGTACTGCAAATTGCTCTAGCAGTTCACCTATCAATAATATTGAAAAAGCTCACCTCTAAAAGCCACATCCCACTAAGTAATCTCCAAGCTTTTCAACTACGGATGCAGCTTGCTGTGGTTGGATAGGATCTTCATACAAAGATACGACAATTGCTGTAACAAACAGAAAAAATCATGAGAATCTTCAAGACAATAATGTAACTTGGATTAGCAATATCATAACGAGGATTGAAGTTACAGAGTATTGAAATAAATTTAAGCTAGGTACCCTAATCATATTAATAAGAAAGCATAGCTCGTAATGACCTAATTATTTATTTGAGCTAAGCCTCTACGATGTATGTTGAAATGTCACTAAGGTATAAGGTTGCAACATTGAAATGGAAAGTGGTTTGATGACTGAGTACTGTGACAAATCTAGTAAGTTAAGGATGAGGTTTTGTGGGAAAATACAAGGTAAAGCATTCTTTAAACATAAATATCTATATGGATTGAAAATTGACGAAACATGGGTGCTTGCAACTAACATATTTAAATTGGTACATCCATATTTGAACAGAGTCTTAGGAGTTGGGTTTCTGAAAACATCCTTCATTTAATAATTCATTCATTTTTGTTTATTTATTCATACAATCACAAATTATACTTATATAAACGAGGAAAAACTTTTTTGTATTAAAACAGTAGAACAGTTCTCCCAAATTTTGCTAGTTATGTACGACTTCGAAAAAAAGGTTAGGCCTTCCTACATCTTCATAAATTTGAGTACCATAATACAAAAACTAGAAATTTTGAATTCAATAGAATGAAAAACTGAATAAAAATAAAATATTTCGCTCAATTATCACAGTTAACTGTAAAATATTGATAGTTATATCAGAAAGTTTGAAACCAGTGAAAACAACTAACGATAAGCATTGGTTCTAAGGTAAGATTGTAATGGACTTGGTAAAGAGTTTGAAACCTCTGTTGGGAGGTGACGTCATTGGCTACTGCGCATCCATCTTATATAAGTCTGCTTTTATATAATAATGCAACTAGAACAATGTAATGTATTTGTAGATTGATAGTCCTTCTGTTTTAGAAGGGTTTTAAGCAAACATATTTTTGCACAACTTTAATTTTCATGGCAATGCCAGAGATGGAAGTGGAATACAAGAACAAAAACGAAATTAAGAAGTAAAGAAGCATTTTATACTCCAGAATACCATTAAATATATTGATAATTATTATTTAGATACACTCTTATCTACAAATAAAAGAAACATCTGAGTCTCTGACACAATAGGCTCAATTGCCAGAATAACTTTACTTGCTAATTAGGAGATTCGTATAAAAGCTTTTCAAAAGAGGATTATACGATAGATAAAGCAAACTATTGGTATGCTCGATTCTATTCAAAGGCATACAAATGGTTCAACCTGATTTATTCTACAGTGTTTCACTAATAGGCCTACCAATCATACAAGACCAATAAGAAAAAACTAATATTTTCAATTTATCCACAGACATTTTATACAATCTGATTATGGTTGGTATACAAAAGCATAGGCTAAATTGAACTGAGATTAAAGTAAAACAGATTTAACATGTCCTAAGTTTTGAAGATAAAAAGTTATATACTTCTGGCTGTAGTTAACAAAACAAGTGAGATATAACATTATAAATTGAACTGAATAAGAATAAAAATTTCTTATTTTGATGGAAATCAAAACAAAATGCGATATAAGGATGTTACTCACTGACTCTAGATTCTTTCCCAATTTTCCAAAAATGTAAAGTATCACTTGAATGCACGTATCAAATAAATTAAATTCTGTCAATTTCCGACCTAAATGGTTCACTATATCACTCCCCTTGAAAGACTATACTGTAGACACATGACGAATGGTCAAATGGCGTGAAAATTTAGTCTAGTGGAATACTTGAGATACAAAATGCACTTCTCTTCTTTGAATATTTATACTGCTTGATAATTACTGCTGTATTTACTAATGTGTAAATTCTATTTAATCTGAATAATAATTTTATAATTTATTAAAATGTATTAATAATTTATTATTTTATTTATTATCATTCGAATATGATCGATTCACTACCTAGACTGCCCTAAGGATGCTCCTTCAGTGAGTAGGAAGATTAATAAGATAATTTTTCCAAGTTATTTTCAATAAAAGATCACATTATTATTTTATGTTGTGATTGCCTCTTGTGCAAATTCGCCTAACAATAAATAAAGACAAAAAAATTGGTTTGCGCAACAAATTAGGGGGAAAATTAACTTTCGTAGGGATTAGTGTACCTAGTACATAGCTTAGAACTGCAGAGTCCCCATCTTTCCCTCACTTGCTAACCCCCCCTCCCTATCTGGACGCCCTCAAAACGTATCACGAAGTTTGAAACTACAATGCATCCGTAAGAAAAGTATATCTCGGCTCCAGATCAAGATATCGAGCTGACATTGATTTCATTCTTTTGAAGATGAATAGATCTACAATAAATAATGTCATAACATGTCATCGTATATCTATTGTTCAGGAAGTTATTCCCATACAAAGCCAATAAAATAGAAACTGAGCCAGAAGATTGTGAATTTTTAAAACCTTTAAAATACTATATCGTAAGTCATACTTTTTCATGTCTATAATCTCAATTGTCCAGTTAATCTGCAAAATTTACCTTTTTCCCGTACTAAGACGCTCATTTCATTAATACCACCACCAACAGGTGATTTCGGGAGAACTATTATCTATTAAAAGTGTTTTTTCTGTTCTCAATACCCTCCAGCTCGGGAGCCCTTGATGATAGGCAATTGAATTTGGTCTCAAATTGTGGACTAGGATTCTTCACGTACATTGAATTAAATTCAGATTAAATAGTTTTTAAATTAGTTACGTCAGTTTAAAGAGGCCAAACATTTCAAGAAATTTATATTGTCTCCAGAGTTCAAGCCATTTTCCAAGACAAATTTGAGACAACAGAGCAAGCGAGGGAAAGACGGGTACTCTGCAGTTCTTGGCAGACAGTACTATGTATACTAATAACCTGCAAAAATTAGACTTTCCCTTATATTTTGCACATCAATGTCTTTATTGACTGGGCTAAATAGATTTATTTATTCATTCCAATGACTACTGGGATTAAGCAAATCGGCTTCCATGCAATGGGTAGTAAAACTTCTAGATCTAGAACTAAATTAATAAAATTTCTGATAAAAACGTTTTTCTGTACCCAGAGACAGTCCAAAGACAGAATGAATTTAAGAAAAAATAACGTTTAAAGTAAGAAGGCATTGAATTTCTTACCTTTTTGCGTTTTTACACAATGTACACCGGTTTTGCCGAGTTTCGCTCTAATTACTTTGTCTGTTCCAGAAAGGTATATGTATCTGCATCCCTCGAGCGTCACTCCTGACGACGTTAGGAGATCTTCAGTTTCGAAACCGTTAACCAATTTTAATAGTTCATCTTTTGAGACCTGCAACACACCAAGCAAAAATTTCGTTAAACAATGAACCCACTATATACTACCAACAGGCAGCCATTATCAATCAAATATGGAAAACTGAATATATATCAATAAAATCAAAAAGAAAATCATGAGGAAGTTTGAAGCAATCCGTCGAAATCAACAGGACCATGGACAAAAAAGCTGAATGGAAAGTTATGCCATTTTATCGGGTAACGGATGCTACAGTTCTAATCTCTTTCAACGGGAATTCAAGTGAATTGTAGTTGACTCGCGAAGGTGTAGAGACAGGCCTTCGCAAAGACAAGTGTTGCATCCTAAGATACCGCAACAGGACCGCCAACATTATTAGAATCATTAACAACCATCAGTAAATGAATCAATCAGACCTACATAAAGAAGAAATGAAAGACAACCAAAATGTCAAATCAAACCCATTGCTCAATATGTCAAAAGATCAAGTAGTATGATCTCAAAAAGCATATAACAAATGAATATTTTTTGCATATGCTGATTTTACTTGGAAAATTGAAATAGACATCAATACACCATTTTTTGCCAAAATCATTCAAGCTCAAAAGTGAATATATGGATACATGCTTGTCTAGGAGTAAATCTTGTCAAGTAAAATAATTCATTTTGAGAAGTATTTCACTTTATAAAAATAATTAAGGACTGAAAATTTTGTAAAGTGAAGAGCTACAAGACTTAACTAATTTCAGACTATATGTAACCTTATCTAAATTTCGGAGAGGAATAGCACAAGGTTACCTTATTTTTTCTCTCCCTATCATTTTGATGATGTACTTATTGTATGAATGAATAAATGAATGAAAGTGAGGCATACCAGTAAATAGCAGTCAACTGCTATTTTTCAAAGGGACACATATAGTGAGGATAGTGAAACTAGGTGGATTGAAAAGATGTCCTTCTTTCTCAGTTTTTTGCCTATTTCAATCATTGTATTGGAAACTTTGACAGTATAAATGATTGACTTAGCTGAAAATAAGACACTCTATTACATGAATAGGCCTATAATCCTGATATCAACTTAGTTCTAGTCCATCTTTTCGGATGTAATAGGTCATCTCTTATCCAGCACGGGTCTAATTTATTTATTATTTATAATAGGAACTAATAAATCAATAAATATGGATGTTATTGGAATGCAACACCAAAATTTCTCCAACAAAAGAAAAACAGACCGTTCAATCTCTAACAACTTAAAAACCACTACATGAAAAATATTAAAGGAGCATTTTAGATCAATTTTTTTTATCCCAATAAAACCTGATAAAAAGAACTTCAATTGTATTATTTTTATTCTTCCATTTGAGAACCATTTTTGTTTGAGCCTCTAATGCTAAACCCAAAAGGGATATCCTTTTGAGGTAGAGAATAAACAATCATAACCTACACAGCTCCCTATATTGGGTGATGTTACTGATGACTCATATTTTCTGATATGCTTCTTTTATCCAATAATATTCTTGTTTACTGCAAACTTATCTATTAGTATCATTACAAAATATGATACCTTTTTCGGTTTATGTATTCAACACTTCAAACACTATTTCTGACCATATTTTTTTTAATCGTGGAATTTTATCTGGAACAGTTTTTAACATTGACAAATTATCAATGATTTGCTCTGACTAGCCTTTAATTTATAATTCAATTATTGATACTGGGATATTTCGGCATAATTTCATTGCCACAGATCTTCATCACACAATCATCATTCGCAATTGGAAGTTGGTCAAGGTCAAAACTGGCACTTGTCAAGAATTCAAGAGAGCTATCCGAGTACTTCCAACCGACCAAGGCCAAAAGCAGGCCAATGGACGGGCAGCAATGCTTCTTAATTTGGCACTCGTATGCAGTAAAGGAGAGTCTGGCAAAAGCAGCATTACAGCAGACTAGAAAGAAATCTGCAAGTGTAGCTTAGTACTATTGCCAAGAGGCACAAGGACTTCAGCAGAAAAAAAGACAAAAAAAATTTGGCACTACACCAATCCCACGTACTCATGCAATGGAGAAATATTGGATTCAGCTATTTTGTTATTGACCACACATAAAAAAATTGAGTCCTAGCGCTTGCAAGTCCTACGAGTTGGAATAGCCGCGTTTGCAAAAATTCAGAAAAAACACATGAAAATTAACTAAATACTACTATGTGTCCAGAATGGTTCAGGTATGAGATTTCTCGAGATTGGTAATAGTTATTTGTGCAACTAGTGCGCAAAGTGACAGTTTGCTGCACCGAAAGAAACGTTTACGCCCGAGCCGTAGGCGAGGGCGGAATGGTTTCTTGAGTGCAGCAGAGGAACTTTGCGCACGTATTTCACATTAAATTTTTCCTACAGTTACCATTGAATATGAAAAGTGGGTAATTATGGGTAAAATTTCCTGAAATCCATCAAATGTTTTTTCTGTGTAATTTTATTATTAATAAAAACCTTAATTTATTTAAAATTGAATAATGTAGTAGTAAATGAATGAAGGCGGCTGTCACTCTGTGGTGACTGTCAACTGCTGTCATCCACTGTTGTCCACTGCCTTCATACTTTTATAACGTGCACCACAACACTATACCACACTATACAACAGTTACCAACTTAATTTTGATTTTCCTGCACTGGTGCTCCATATAACCTACTAACTATTTTGTGTTGCCATGTTGCAAGTCTGGAGTGCAGAAAAATTTTTTCCCGCACTAGAGCGGAAAAGTGATTCTTTGCGTTCTGTAATCAGTGCAGGAATGGCCACTTTTCAAGGTAACTGTAGGAAAAGTAAATTTCTATTATTAGATCAAACCACTGGAAAAACGATTACTGATGCTGCAAGGGATGGCGATTCTAGCTATACCGTATTTGAGTGGATGGCACATTGATAATGATTGTCATTCAATTCTAATCAGATATTATAATATAATTTTAATATTACTAAAAGAATTGTAGAAGGATAATTGGCAGAAATTTTCACGTAATAGAAGCTTAGACTGAAAACACAATAATATTGCCTAGCAAAATTCTTGTAGATTTCAGGAACTACTAACCCACATTCATTTCTCAATGTATACATCACTATTTAATATAGCCTAATCTATGTTAACTTTTTGGTTAGGGTCTTATCTTAAAATTATCAACAAACATGTTGTGAGTAAAAAAATTTAAAAAGGGTCCTAGGATTTTCTATTACTTGATATAATCTATGTATTTATTAATTGAATGCATGATAAACAAAAATAAAGGTTAATACTTGGAATCGTAGAAGGAATGAATCATCATCATTATGATGAGTCTCTCAGGTAAAATGTCTAATTATGTAAGGGCACTATCAATTGAAAAGTAGCAAGAGTGTTGGAGTGGTACACAATAAATAGCCTTAATCATTTCATGTAAAGCTGTTTTCTATTAAACACATCTATTTGGAGTAATTGAAAAAATCAGATAATTAGATTACTATTTAGTAGCAGAGTAGCGAAGAAAATAGTGGTTATTCTAAGCATTCTTCATGATTTAGCAATGTCAATGAGTTTCAATGAATTGAATGTGCATAGGGAATATAATTTCACTAATCTTTGGTTTTTCTCTAGACGCTTTGATAGCAGCGTGACAGAATAGGTAACTCAATCAACAAATAATATTTTCAAATGCACTATAAAAATATTTATATGGAGATTAAAAATTAAGTAATCATTTCAAATGAATGTGAACGGTATAAAAAATCACAATATCTAATGACTATTTCCAAATGCACTACAAAATGTTTTATATGAAGATGAAAAATCAAGTGTTCATTTCAAATACATGTGATGGTATAAATTAATGACTAAAAACTAATGATTATTAACTAATTAGATAGAACATGGAAGTACAATATGAGTGGATGGAATGGAGAAGACTAGAACAGAGCAGTTTTGGACGAAGCCGTCTATTCGCTTAACGCCCAGGTCAAGTTCAAGGACTGAGGATCCTTCAGACGTCGGCAAACCCCCTCCACTCACAGAAACAACCCAAGGAGACAGGCAAGCAATGGAAGAGTTGCTTCGCACATTCTTGTGGCAGTGCGCTCTGTTCCCAGACACATCCGCAATTATTGCCTCAGTGCCCTACTTATAGTCAGCTGATACATTATATACATACAATTATTAGACTATCCAGTTGTAGAGATCAACGTTAAAATATTGAATTTACTTTCTTACGTCTTTCACTAGATATAGGATAGTATGATTCTACCTTCAACGTAGCTTATATATCAATATCAAAATGTACGTAAATTCGGAATGACCTAGCATTGAAATTCATATCAATTAAAACACCTATTTATGAGAGCTTGTACATTTTCCTAAAATATTCCTTTCTAAGACGTACTGAAGGAACGCCACTGCCCAAAATTCTACTGATGCTTCGCTAATCCCTACATCCATACAGCGCCACGGTACGTCCACGTAGCGACCGTCCGCCCACCGACCGCAGAAAAAACCGCTACCTATTTTTGAGAAGAGCAATAAGAAGAAGAAGAAGACGCGCTATTAATAGGAAGTCTCATAGACTAACCATTTCCTTTAGGCTATGGATGTAATATAAAAATGGAAAGTAATTGGGTTCATGTTCTCATGAACAAGGTTCTCATGATCAAATCTTAGTCAAAAATTCTGAATTCACATTCTCATCTCCAAAATGTATAATTTGACGAATTACATGTAAAATGTTTATTAATTGAAGATGGAGTGGGAGATGAAAAATTGCTTTATTCGCATGGTTTATGTAATAGGAATAATATTTTGAAAATTGAGAGCTTAAAATAATTTTTGTTAGAAGGTTCATTTATTTATATCATCGTTTATTTAAGAAGGTATTCAGGTTCATCACTTGAATTTCTTAAAATCGGAATGAAACTGATTAAAATCATTAATTTGATCTGAAACCAAACAAATTTCATTGAAATGTACTAAAATCACACCGATCAATTAAGCAACTAATATTACTGAATTTGGAGAATGAGAGGTAATGTAATGTCATCAATCAGGGTAGCCTCAGCTATAAAAACGTTGCTATTCTGTAAGCAAGCTGATTGTAAGCAAATTCTTCATCACGCGGGCCTTGTGATGTTACAATAATTCTCCACTTGCAACAGAAACAGGTTGTGATTAAAATAATCTAAAATACTCCATACTATTGACCTTAGTTAATTGCCATATTTTCATACACCTATTTCACTGATCAGAATTAATTTTCACTAATACAAATTGTAATGAATTTTAGCTCTACAAAGCTGAAACCCGTTCCATCGCTTAAGCCATTCACTATACGATTTCCAACTTGGGGGTCCAACATTCACTATAGGATTCGACGTGGACCGTGAATGGGGTTGATCTTGGGTCGAATGTTGGATGTCTAGCCGGACGAGTTGGATCAACTGGAGGACCAACACCTCCGACATCCCAATGTCAGCCGTCCAGAGTCGACAGGTGAGGGGCGATATTGGACTCATGCACAAACAGTCGGAGCGTAAGTGGTGAAAGATCCGACTACTGGTGGTCTAGTGGTCAACATCGTTGGACCACCAGTCGGATAGTGAATACGAAGACATCGTTCAAATAACAATTTTACTCGATGATGAATTCAATAGTGATGACTGTATTGTCATTTGCCAATGTATTGTGTGTCAACACATAGACTCCATATTTATAGCTTGTTGTCTCCTCATTTTTTCAAGCCCTTCATCAAGAAGCGGTCGCTATATGGACAAAAACTTTACGGTCGCTGGGTAGACTAGGTAGACCAAACCGCACCAAGACTCTTTTCTTTCGGAGAAAATTATTTTATGGGAGAAATGCTGCTAATAAATGTAGTCTATATCCTCCATTTTAAGGCTGTGCAAAGGCTTAAAATAAACTTTCTACTCGTGATATTTTTCAAAGTTTTCCAATTTGCATATCATCAAGCTATCAAAATGTTTTCTCAGGAAAACATTTTTTTCTGATCATTACTTTTTGAGATATGAGCGCCTAAAGTTTAAATTTTTGGAACTGAACATTTCAAAATTGGTAAGAGATAAATCCAAGAGATTTAGTGGATGGATTCTTCATGGTATTGTTGATCTAGTAAATCAAAAATTTTCTGAAAATATCAATTTTTGAAAAAGTTATTCAATTTACAAAAAAAATCAACTAAAAGTTATTTTTGGTTATTTTTAGTATATTGAATAACTATCTTAAAAATTGATATTTTCGGAAAATTTTTGTTTTACTATAGTGAGGTCCATGTTATAATGGCAGTGGATAAAGATAGAAGACCAGCGTTACCGATTGTCTGCCTTGATTAATTATATTTCTACATTGTTGAAAACGGATTTGGCAACGTTGTGGAGCTGTAGAAAGATAGCGCTGTCTGTTTTGTCGGATGATAGACAAGGATACAAGCATCAATGTTAATCAAATACTGCCATTATAACGTGGACCACACTATAGATCAACAATACCATGAAGAATCAAACACTAGATCTCATGGATTTATCTCTTACCGAATTTGAAATGTTGACCCAAAAATTTAAACTTTAGGCGCTCATATCTAAAAAAGTAATGATCAGAAAAAAAAGTTTTCCTGCGAAAACTTTTTCATTTTGATAGCTTGATGATATACAAATCGGAAAACTTTGAGAAATATCACGAGTAGAATGTTTATTTTAAGCCTTTGCACTGCCTTAATGGTTAAATGATGCACAAAAATAAATGATCCTTTTCAAGGTATTCTGAACTATGGAAATCCAAGACTTGTATAAAAATGTTTCAATATTATGGTATTTTCACTATTTTATTTTAAACTCCAACCTTGATAGTGCTCAATCTTCTCAAAGAAAACGCTAGAAGAAGGGGACAGACTAATTATTCATTCCATTCACTCCTGCAAACCAAATGGCTTGGCATGCAAACCAATTCAATTCTACAGGTTTACTTATTTATTTATTCATCATTTACAATCAACTTAAGGACAAAGAAACATACTACAATCCAAAACTTCTTTTCATCCCAATTTCATAAAATTAATTAAAATGTTTCAATATTATGGTAAACATTATTAGGTTCATTACATTAAAGCGATTACATTACTCAGAGGTTTAATTTCTTTATTCCGAATAAACTCCTATGTCGTGTCGTACCCACGGCCAGAGAAATTATCACTGTTAGTATTTTGCTATGAGGATTCAATCATTCTAAATAATAATAATTTTACTTGAAATGGTATGTTCTTCATAGGTGTTCAGTAAAATATGAGAGGCAGTCAATAAAATTATTACGTATACGATAGTATGAAAAGCTTCTGAACAGCAGGTCAGATAGTCTACTAATCATTACTCAATGATGAAATGATAGGCTTACCGTATTGAACCAAGACACTATCAGAACTAGTAGCTGACATTATTAATTTTTAATTTTCATCAAATTCAGTCTGAAGTTAGAGGAACCTTTTGCACAGTCAAGTGCAATACGAATACGATTAATTGTGGCAATACTATCAATTTAAAACATAAGCACTGATAGACGTTGTATTGCTACTACACAGGAATGACGCTAATCAAGAGGAGTTTGGTATATATTTCCGCTGCAT
The DNA here is from genome assembly GCF_014356525.2 of Nilaparvata lugens. NCBI lineage: Eukaryota > Metazoa > Arthropoda > Insecta > Hemiptera > Delphacidae > Nilaparvata > Nilaparvata lugens. The sequence continues at coordinate 36,448,160 of NC_052506.1, forward strand.
TGTAATCGCGGTCATTCGCTAACAATTAATAAGAGCTGGTTCATTCGCTAACACAGGACAGTAACTCACGAATGGCAGTCATTAAACGTGTACCACGTGTCTCCGAATTTGAAAGTTTTAAATCGAGTTTATTATCACTGGACAGGTTTTAAGCTACGGTACAATTAGCTTGGTTTAGAAGTAATTTAAATTTTTATTGGTTGGAAATCAGATTAAGTTGTTGAAGTAATCGGATTTAAAATGAGTGGGTTTTGTAAATAGAGTAAAATTAATAGAATAATAGGCTAATATTCCTAGTCCGTTAACGCTGGCGTGTTCTGGGTAACCGAAAAAATAATCAATGAACAATAATTTATGCAAAATACAATCTTGATCTATAAAACTCAATCATTCAGAATTGGAATTACTGCAGACAATACACAGCAGACGGTTCTGACTGAAACACAATAGCGAATCAATTCCTAACCTAAGAAATTGCCGGCGGGCCTACCTATATTGAATGTAGGTTAGTTATGTGGCTGACACGTCACTCTGTGACAGATTCAGGTTTGAGCTAAAAGGTGGGATAAGGGGGGTCGTGGGTTCAAAAACAATTTTGCAATCTTTCAAAATTTATTATTAGGTAGATTGGACATCTATATACTTCACATTCCTTAGCTGCGTCATTAGTAATAATTTATAATTTATTCATGCACCAATAAAAAACCGGTGATTATTAATTTGTCTCAATTTTAGAGATGATTTATAATAAAATTTATTTCCAATAATATTGAAATTCAAGTTGTTGTAAGTGTATTTGCAAACATTATTATAAAAAACTTTATTGCCTACAGACGGTACTGTATAATATTATGTAATTACAGATTTTAGATACCGGTAAGTTAAAAAATTTATTACGGTATAAAATTGAACATTTCAAGCCAACAACTAAAGTATATCTAGACCTAATAAACTTACCGTATTCAAAACTATGCTACGATTTCTTTCAAATTAATTGAAATACGAAAATCTTAAAACTAACAGTCATAAAAATATCATTTGAAATTAATAGAAACGCCTAATTTTAAGCTAGACATTTATTAAAAGTTACTTTTCAAGATGGTTGTTAAAACTACCAAAGAAAACCTACTTGATATAGAATAAAATGGAATTTATAATTACACTTGTGGAAAAGGAGATAGATAACTCTTTCCAGTTAGATAACTCTTTCCAGTTATGGTTTGGCATTTATTAGGCTTTCAAGATAATATCAGATTACATAATCGTTCAGGAAATTTGCTAGTTACTTGATACAATATCGTAGGACGATCAGCTAAATTATAATATAGGTACCGTACTCTTATTTTCAATACTTGTCGAATCAGTCTGATAACTATTAAATTTATTATTTTTAAACAATTATTTTTATAAATGCTTCTTTTTAATGAGAAGATTAACTTAGGTGTAGGGTCACACTACGCAAACTCTGTTAAGCTGAAATAATATCAACTTATTGCTTGATGGGCATTTTCAAGAATAAATTCACTAGATTCTTGTCTTTGCAGCCATTTAGATTACTTATTATAGGACAACAAAATTATATAGCCTACTCACAAAATTACACAGAAACTAAGTAAAAAGTACGGTAATTATGAGTTACCGGTATGAAGAATCTTGAAAATACCTTACATAGCATAGAGCATTCTGATGTTCTTCGTATCAATTATTGATTGAAATATAGTTTTAATGAAGATGGGATTATTCCTGCAAGATTAAAAAGATAAAAACTTCAAAACCAACTATATAGGAGAACTAATATAAAATCAACTAAGGCAAAATGTTTTTCTCTGTGACCATTGATGATACCGTACAAGTCGTGCTTGCATGTCAAATAGACACAATTATATTTTAATGATAGCAATTCAATAGCTTGAGCGTGATTAAAAATAGAACAGTATAATAGTAAATTAGGATGACTGATCATAATATTGCTTTTCAATAAAAAAGAAGCTGACCTATCACAAGAAACGCCATCTTGTTGGATAACCCAGCTAATGCAGTTTACACCGTGGATTAACTTTACTTAGGAATGTTGGAAATTATTATTATATGCCGTAAAAAATATGACTTGAGTGTTTTGACAAACAAACGGTATAGTTCTAGGTTTTCTAACTTAGATCTACTAGGTACCTAATTTACAACGTACGGGTACGGTACTTGAAGCAGCATGGAGTCATTATGTGCTACTTACTTCAAATCCGTCTGTTTTTGCCCAAACATTTCCATCTAATCCAGCGATGGCTGCTTTTGTAACACACTTTGTTGCTACTAATTGCGTATCAACATAATCCTGCCAGCTCATTGTGCACTACACTTGATAATTTCCTTGGCACTCACAATTAGAACAACCACCAACTTCTCGCGATCACTACTCGGTACTCGCATTCACTGTCTAGTGTCTGTGACTGTGTCTGTTCGCCGGATGAGTGTGCACGAGAGCAAAAGTAAGATGTAGTACTCCGCGGCAAATGATCAAATTTCAAATAGCCTTCAGATTGGTATTGTTGACCAGGAATCACATGAGTATGGAGCAAATATTAAAATATTACCATATCTATCCATAAAATTCCATACTTTTTTCTCCATTCAATTTTGGATGAGAACTATATTCTTTGGTGAATGACTTCCTGTATTCATCACTTCTCTAATCTTCATCGTTACAGATGGCGCTAGTGCAGAATTTTGTAGTCTAGAATGTGACGTTGATAAAATTTTTAATAAGAGAAAAATACGTTCCAAACACCTATTACTTTCAAGTGGATAAAACATTACACAAAAAACAATCGAGTATTATGGTGCTCTATTCTTTATGATTCTTATTACGGCTAAACCGGCAGCCATTCATGATGACACTGGAATTTGAAGGTGGGAAATTCAAAAGAAGCAGCAGTCTGCGTGTACAACAAAAAAGTGACATTATTGCTGGAAAATTATTATATTGTATTGATAGATATTGATATTTAATATTGAATATAGTTGGAGATTTTAGAAAGTATTTTAATCATATTCAATAGACTACAAGATAGTTGTTAAATATTGGGCTAAACTGGGCGGGTCTTTACAAGTAAAGTTGAGTAGGTATTTACATTTTTTAAAAGCAAAAGTTTCAGAATTATGAAAAATATTAAGTTTTATTTATCATATTTCTTGATTCTTTAGAAAAAGTTATAAAAATTTATTACTCTACTATTAATGCTGGTAATAAAGGACCTACCTACCGCGATTTCAAATTTTACTGATGTGTTGAATTGTAGGATAGTAGGTGATTGACTTAGTACTGCTCAGGAATATTTTAGATAAATGTTAATCATGCAGACTGTTGTAATTGTAATAGCAATATTGGAACAAATGTTTATTTTCAAACTGAAAAAGCCCATAACACAGATCATAGATATTTGACAATTTATTGATTTTCTATATAATTATAGACCAGTGAATCTTGAGACCATAAAATTAATGAACAACAACGATCAAATATCTATGATTATATTCATGATATGATCCCTCAATGATCATACATTATTCTATCTCATCTCATTCCAACAAGTTTGCTAGAAATGAAAGGCACATTTTTTTCCCTAGATCCTACAAGAATAAAATTATTAGTTTGGAATTAACTTTTAATGTAGGCTATGTCAACTTGAATAATTAACATTAATTTTTTTCCTTCATAACAGAAGTAGGCTGCATAAAAAATTATGAATAGATGATATACTGCATACGAAGAATGAATATTATCAATTTAAGAATTTTTTCTACAATATCTATAAAATTGTAGAAATGGTCTGAATTTGATAATTTTCTTTTTTAATTATGGATTCATAACAAATATTCAGTTCTATAGTGAAGTCCACGTTATTATGGCAGAGAAATGGTGTTGTTAAACTTCTCTATCATTTGACAAAGAATATAGCACTATCTTTTTCTAGCTCCGCAACATTGCCAGATCGTTTTTCAACAATGTAGATATATTTATAAACAAATTGCAAAATATTTCATCTCCACTATGGAAATGATTTTCCAATAATTGAAAAATATTTATATTCTTGACGAATAAAATATAATTTATTTTTCAACAAGAATGAACAATATTAATATTACATCAGATATTATACCGATATCAGCCATCTTATATAGAAGGCAGAGAATCGGCAACGCTGTTCTATCTTTCTTTATTACTATTATAACGTGGACCTCACTATACTAATCTGACTTATCACGCTACCTACGCATTCTAGGAAATAATAGGGCAAATAAAATGATCAACTTTGGCTAGTGGTTGATGTTCGTAATTTTATTGAGATTACAATTGAAAAAATTGTGATTCTGAAAGCGCATTCAGTATAAAGAAATAAGACGGCTTTCATATTTTTCAAAATGAGTAATAATGACAAGAGAAATCAAATGCATTCCAATTGTCGCAATTGACTGAATTCTATACTTAGGATTTAGTATTACTCCTTCGTATGTATTGATTGAGATATTCATTTCCTTGATAATAGTAGGCTAAACATATTTTCCTGGAAAAGTTTCAGGTGCCAACCCAAACAAAATCACAGTAAAAATAAAAAAGAGTAAATTGGTTATTAAAAAAGAGAACCACTTTATATTTTTAAATGAGCCATCAAAAGTGGAGATTTTTGATCAAGTTTTGTGAGTTTAATATGTAGGCTACTATTTGTAATTAACAGTCTGAATCAAAAAACAATGTAATTTACTTCATATTGAAGAAATAATATAAGATAATTCACTACCGATTTCAACAGCATTTGCCTGCGTTCTCTCTATTATCGACATCCTAATAATAATCTCCAAATCAAACCAATAATAAAGTCCTATCATTCTTTAAATGTATTAATTTCAGTGGCAATTTCCACTCAGTGGGACTTCAATAGATATCTTCTTAATAAGAATTAATAAATGTGAAATAAATTTTTATGAGCAGAATGTGCGTTATGGCTGTGTGTATATTAAGTTCAAAAAATTGACACGAAGCTAAAAAATAAGATAAGAAGCTGTTGTCAAATTTTCCCATCAAGAATAACCATCTGTAAAAAATGATATATTATAATTCGAAAACGTTTTATATTATCTGATTTTGTTTGGGAAAGCAACTTTGTAAGATTTTTGAAGACAATCCAAAGAGTTCTGAATGATTGGATTAGAGTGAAATTATAAATTATTTTTATACATGTGATAAGCTAAGTACGTTGAGTATGTATCAAAACCGTCAGAGACTGATATCCACAAGAGTGTGTAAGGCAATACGTCTACATATTACATCAAGTTCAATAAATATTCCACATTAATTTAGGGATTCAATTCAAATAGTTAAATTATATTCCTCTCCAACACAATCAATTTACAAATTCCATCATAATAGAAGGAGAATTTCTACATAATTCACAATCAACAATCAACTTATATTACTCATCATCACATAATAATTATCATTGGTTAAAACTTCACAACAAATTTTCTCTATTCATCTAATGCCTAACTTAATTCCATCAACACCAATGCCGAGATTTAAGAGACCTCAATATATTTCACAGCAACTTGAAATATTGTGATGAAAACTTAGTAAACACCTCGGTACAATTTAGTATTCATTCACAGATATTTAGTAGAAATTGAATAGAGAAATCTCACTTCATAGTAGTAAGATTAGGATGTAGATGCTTGAAAGTTTCTATTTCATGAGCATAAGAAAAATAAGGAATAAGAGAAGAGCTGTTATGGTAGTAGTACTAAAATAATAATTATTACTGAACAAAAGTTCGTTGCAGAATTATCTCAAGATTTTTAGAACTGAACAGTCACAGAAAATTATTCTGAAAAGACTCACAGCACATGAATTTTCTGTTCAAAGTAAAAAATACTGAATATTAGTTAGATTTGATATGATTACAAGAAATTTTACATTATAATAAGTGTTAATAATATACAATGCTCAATATCAAAATCATTCTTTCAAGTAAAAAAAAAAAAGATTCAAAGAGAGTATTTGAGATAAAAATGTGGTACTGTAATATTCAAACACTATAGTCTCAAACGAAAACTGAATTGTATAAACTGTATTGACAAAGTAATATTTTTATAAAATTGATAAAAATGTGAAAAAACGAATTAAGAAATATTTGAAACGTTCAATCTGTCTGTGAGTAGGAGGAAACCAAGTAATACCATAAAAATTGTATTACTAATTTGAATCACGTTCGAACAAATTTGACAATAGCAATCTGTGAATGGAATACAAATCTTGGCATCAATATAACATATCATTTTACAAAATTCTTCAAACCTATCAAAACTGAACTAATACAATTTTCTATAGAATAATTACATAAATCAAATCCATCTAGGAACTATTTACACAAATTCCATTTCTGGTTTGAAGTTTTCTATAAATAAATTTATATCTTGGTCTAACCAATACCATTTTTAATATGTGAGTATTAATATATTCTTTCAAGACAAATATCAATAGGTGTAAAGAACTATATTGCAGTTCAAATAAATATCGTTATTATATACAAATAAATGATACATGGAACAGAATCTGACGTTTTGCTGGAAGAGCTGTTGATATAATATTATTATGGTAACAAATTACATCAAAATATTGAGAGGCGAAGTTGGCCATAATATTGACTGTTGTGCAACAAAAGAAATTCATACTAGAGAAAAATATGTCATTGAGTTAATTCGAATATGATGGAAAATCGTTATGCGAATTAGTCATTTTTAGAATAGTCTTAAAAGTATTCAGTTGATGAAAAGCAAAATATATAGGAATAAGAAAGAACCATGAAATAAATAATATCTATCATTATTAGGCAAGCTGTAAATGAGAATAGAAAAGATTATTGCAATCGAATAAGATAAATTCTATTTGTTAACATATATAAATAATATTAACTACATAAAGATCTGATAGTTTTTCACACTCATAATATACTCAAAATATTTTAATGAGATCAATAATTACAACTTTTATAAGATTGCAGTATTTGGAAAATTATTTACCCCTTATGACTACTAGAAATATAAAATTTAATAAAATTGAATAGAATCAATAAATGCATAGCTGAATTAATTGACATATGGTGAATATAAAATACAAACAAAATGAAGTGATGGGAATACAGTCATTAAAAATTATAGAAGAAAAAAAGTAAATATAAGAAAACGCATCCACAGTTATTCGAAAATAATGTTGTTCAGTTACTGGGGAATAAATAGGAGAAGTTAAAACATATTATATTGCTGATCATCCAAGATTACTATAGAGGGAATAATTTATTAAATTCCTGTGCTTAAGCAATATTTGTAGCTCTTTAAACACATTATTCGAATCAATTGGGAATTGTTAGCAAAAGTACTAAATTGAGTAGTTTTTAAATACATTAATGGATGTAAATACTGGAAATGTAATTAAATCAATATATATTGTGTGAAAAATCATCTATTGAGCTACATTGGTATTATTTACGACTTACTCATTTTATTGTCTCTCTGTAGAGGAATCTTCTGTTGAAAGTACAGTATATAACATAGATCCAACAAAATAGCCTATTGATGATTGATATTATAATGAATAATACTATTGATGTAAAATATTGCAAAGTTTCAAACATGTTATTGATATTGATTATATTTTTATTATCAATTCACTATTACTTATTGGAAATTTTCTCAATGTTTTCCAAGCTAGTAGGTAACATAGAACATTTTTTTAAGCATCTGAAACTAGTTCAATATGTGATTTATTACTGAATTTTCTGAATAAAATGTGCTCCAAGCAGTACTTTTATAATGAACTTACATCAAACAGAAAAGTTAATTGGGATTTAAAATCAGATTAATTTTTATCAGAGAAGGGATTTTTCAGAAACTACATCCAAGAAATAAAATCATGATATGGGAAGGATATAACTACTGCCTTTCACTACTACACTTCTTTTTTACAAGAGCTGCGCCTTGTACATTAAAATTATTATAATATTACCTTAGTGTCAATAACTTTTTCTCCATAATGATGTTTAAATAAAACTTTATATTGCACAAATATAGACAATTCTCACATTATGATTATGGCTCAAACTTCACCAATATGCTCTAGAATACTGTTACTTTTTTACTAGAACTATCTTATATACAATATATTCTTCTATTTGAAATTTTTTACAATATATACAATCAATTAGTATGATTACAATAACTATTCTTAATAATTACTAACTATGCACTACTCATTGAAACTGGAAACTAATAGCATTATCTCACTGATACAGGAGAAAATGACTACTACATATCTTATGCAAGTTAATAATAATATAATTATTTTACAAAAAATAAACTGAAATTGAATCAGTTGTTCATAGGCACAACTAACAAAACAATATGATTTTCTTGTACCTCTACAACATTTTGAAACATTATATTCATTTTAAGATAATTTGAAGAAATATTACAAATTTTACATAGATAAAACTATTTTATGATAGACAATCTATTAGTTACATCAACTGAATAAATCAGTCTAAGTTTTACTAATGTGAGAATTCGTAATAAATGAGGGCTATTTTGGAATACATTCCCAATCATTTCACTATTGCCAGCAAATAAAGATAATTCAATATCCATGTTGCCAAATGTTTTTACCTATGTAAAATCAATCGACAAGAATTTTGCTTAATGAAAAACTCGGAGCTTTTGCGAGAAGATAATGAAATATTCAAAGGTTCATTGGTTACAATCGAAATTATGAATTATTGAAGTTGAAACGTAGAGCAAACCATAGTTATTCGAGTTCAACTCATATTATTCTAGAATTCTAGATTTACAATACTAACGTAAAAGTTTGCGGTCGATTACCTAGGTTTTAGATTTACAATACTAACGTAAAAGTTTGCGGTCGATTACCTAGGTTTGAGTTGCAACTAGGCTACATGACCAATCAGTCCGCCTATGGAAACAGCTTACAATGATACATTGACAACATTATTCTACTTCTTAGACTTTGATGTCAATGAAAGACATTGTAAGGCTGCATCTATGCATGTAACTAGGACCGCATGTAATCACAACTTTAATTCCAGCTAAAAAGGAAACTTAAGACATCATGATAATGTCTTACTGTGCTACTGGGTAGCTTCTGTACTTTTTGAGAAAAAATAAAATATACCTCATACTTAAATTCTATTGTAGTGAAATCCTTTTGAAAAATATGAGCAGAGAAAATTAAAATAAACCCATTTACTTGAAAAGCCTATTTTGGTATTCAACAAATTAGATTTGTTGTACACTATAAGAGAAATTGAAAAATCATAATTAAAGTTGATTAGCGGTTAATAAAATAACCTGCATAAAATCATCTGGCATGAGTTATTTATGCATACTGATTTAAAATCACCAGCTTGAAAATCTTATTTGAAATGTGCACACGATCCTAAAGCTAAGTTTAGACTTGTATACAATAAGATTAAACAAAGCATGTATGCGCATATGTTTTCAATCAAGTCAAATAGATGAGAAATAAAATGAATTATAGCACATACACAATTGTGTAACAAGATGTCTGGGGAGAATCCTAATACTTGTCAATTTAACAAATATCTCGTGAAAATCTTCTTACATTATATAAATGAAAATTTCGTGAAAATCCTCTCACATTATATAAATAACAATTTGTTTGAAATACTTGTCAAATTAGCAATTACGAGAAACTGCCTCGTACAATTCCTCAGATTCAGTCCAATTCGCATAAAATGATGGCTTGTCTGAGGAGATCACCCATACGTATTCTTCAATTTAACAAGTATCTCATTCAAGTACTCTTAAGGTGCGTACGCACCTCTGCACTACAAACACGCACATTTCGCTTTTCATGAGCTGATACTATATGTAAGTACTTTTACAGATACGGATATGATAAGCATAGCATCAGCTTATGAAAAGTGAAATGCACGTTTGGGCGCGTAGTCTGTTTACACTTCAACATATATGCTCATAAATGAGGATATGTAAGAGATACTACCTTGTTAAATAGATAAGTATGAGGAACCTCCTCAAACAATTGTAGTAACGTCAACTTACTATATAATCTACTACATACGCTAACTTTTGGTGGCGTACCGACACATATTTGTACTATGAGGGCCACGAAATTCTGTATTATAATTATTATTCATATCTAATATTCGATTACTATGCATCAATTCTGTATGAACTGATCCGGGGATGCTTATTTGTCTAAGTGTCACTTAGAATGTTAGCTAGGAGGCTGGCTTAGGGGGGCCGTCGTTCGGCGGTGGCGGGGGCGCCGCGATGGGGGTGGAGGGAGGGTTGGAGTTGGCAGGGGCAGGGGTGCGCTGGGGGGACAGCAACTCTTGTTTGTCGCGTTCGCGCTCCCTGCCCGGTCGGAATGCCTCTAGCAGCGCCTCCACCCTCTCCTCCGTCGGCCCCCACCGCTGGAAGCCTGCTGCGTTCTGCAGCCACACCACCAGGGTGCCGTGAGATGACCGCACGCTCAGGTCCTGCCTGCAAACCAATTCAATTACATTCATTCATTACACCTTCCTTTTCAAATATTTCCAATATTATAAAATAAAACACAATAGAAAACATTTTATAAAAATAGTACCCACAAAAACGCTTGGAATAAAAACTGAGAACTGGACTAAGACCAAAAATTTTATACTAAAATATTTTTATTCTATTAATTTTTTCCTGATTCTATAATATTGTTGCCTATAAAGGTGCGTGCAGACTTACGCTCTGCTCCGCAATCGAACGTCACTCGAGCAGATCGATAGATGATGAGCAGGTCGAGCAAGACCGGAACGAGAACAGAGCGTGTAACAGAGCTCGAGCTTGGCAAGTTCCTAGTGTGAACTAACCAATAGTTGCGCATGCTCAGTTAAGGATTAATTGGGATAAGGAGTTGTCAAAAGAAGTAGAAGTTCGTAGAGGGGTAAGACAGGGCTGTGTGTTGTCACCAACATTATTCAATTTATATTCAGAAGCTATCCTCTCTGAGGCTCTTGATGGATGCTCATGTGGACTGGTTGTCAACGGTGAAGTTGTGAATAATCTCAGGTATGCGGATGACACAGTGTTGTTGGCTGGAAGTGCAGATGATCTCCAACTGCTGTTGAACCATGTGAATACAACCAGCAATAAGTATGGATTGTGTATGAATGTACACAAAACAAAGTTCATGGTTGTTAGCAAAGAACGTGTCGAGGCAACAGTGAGAATTGCTGGTAAGTTGGTGGAACGTGTACAAAGCTTTAAATATCTTGGATGTTGTGTCAATGAGAAATGGAGGAAGTAAGGAGTAGGATTGAGCAGGCAAGGGCAGTATTTTTCAGAATGAGAGGGGTATTATGCAATCGGAACCTTGCTCTGAAGACTAGAATTCGTTTGTTGAAGTGCTACATCATTCCAGTGTTGTTGTATGGGCATGAGGGATGGATATTAACGAAGGAATGGAGGCAAAGCTGTAGGCGTTTGAACTGTGGTTGTATCGGCGCATCCTTCGTATTTCATGGACAGAAAGGGTGAGGAATTCTGAGGTATTAGAACGAATTGGGACGACAGTGGAGGTTCTTTTCTGTATCAAGAGTCAGAAGCTTCAGTATTTTGGACATGTGATGCGCAATGAGAAGTACAGATTCCTGCAGTTGATAATGGAAGGCAAGATTGAAGGAAGACGCCGGCCTGGAAGAAGGAAAACATCCTGGTTAAAGAACCTGAGAGAGTGGTTCAACATTGACTCAACATCTCTGTTCAGAGCTGCAGTCAATAGAATCCAAATTGCATTGATGATCGCCAATCTCCGTCGCGGAGCCGGCATATAGAAGAAGAAGAAGTTAACGTTTTTGTTGGATCAGTTACAATCTCTGTGTTAGCATATAAAATTATCAAAATAAATAATCAATTATTAAAACATAAAAATTAAATAATACAGTAAAAAAATATAAATATTTTTTAATAATAGGTACCAGCAAATTAGAATTTAGAAGAAAGAAGCCGAACTCCCAACCGAGCCTTTCACCTTTCAAAACATTGACAGACATAACCCTTTAGTAATAAAACATCAACATGAATGCAATAAACATAATATTTATTATATAAACATAATTAATGAACCTAGTAATTAGCCAATTAGCTGGATTGAAAGTTTCACATTTGTGAGGTTAGGTTGTAGTGAAGTCAACAATACGACAAGCACGTGATCATCCCTTGCGTAACATCTCGCGTAACGTTCATGATCGGAGCGTGTGCGGAGCGTGTTCGAGGCGCGTATATCTGTATGCACCTCAATGCTGCTTTTATTATCATGTTGTTTTTAGAGACGATATTTTTTGTCGAATAAATTGTATTATGTTTTGCTAAATCACCTCATATATCACATTTCTTTACAATTTTTTGTGCATATGTTATCACTACTTTTTCTTGAATATTCGACTATTCTCTTGATTACTGAATATTCCTTTCTCGAGCACGAACTTAGTTTTGCTGGCAATGCCAATACTAATTATTATCAATTTAGTGAAAGCGTTTGTAATTTCAATTGTAAATGTTTCAATGTATGAAACTGAATTTCGTTTTTATGTTTGAAAATGTTGTGTATTGATTTGAAAATTCGGAAATAAATTTTTTCTTCTGTTTAATATTGGTTGTCTCTACTACTGGAATGCTTTTATTAAAAAAACCTAGTTTTCAAGGCATCGTCATCAGTTGTACATCGAGTTAAAACTTTTCAAACCTATTTTCAATCAGGTCCTGTCGAAGACCAATACAATTCTTTGAACGTTACCTTGGAACTATCATACATACTGTCTGGAAATCAATTCAACTAATTTTATATCTTACTGGATAGGCCTACTGTTATTTTAATAAAATAATTTATTTATTTGTTAATAAAACAATATTGAAAATATTCTCAAGTTGAAAATGACAAGTTATGGTCGAAACTAGTCGTTGTAATATTTTGAATAATAAAGGGTACTTTAAGTTTCAATATTGTTTCATTAATATTTATAAAAGTAGCCCATTCAAGTGGAGTGTTTTTATTTATTTGTTATGCTGAGGGTAATCCCCACATGAGCTCTAGGCTTGAGCGTGGCCAGTGATGATAATGGGAGATGAGATTTCTCATTTTCTTGAGAAGTAGAATTTTTAATTTAAAAAATCGTCTTGAACGTCTATACAATATACGAAAACAATAATGGTGGTACGATTATTAGCGCAGGAGATATTTCCCCTCTTTTATCATACCTAGCACACACTCCACCAAAGTTTTTTTTAATAATATTTTTTTTATATTGCTGTTGTGTGAGTGAGTTGAAATGATTTAAGACGAACATATAAGTCTAATTGAATAGGATATGTTACAATGGAATGGCGCTTTGGCCAGTTAGAGCGTTAAACACTTCGGCCGTTTTCACATTTACCGATCTCACGCCGACACAACAAAAAACGATGGGTCTGTTCTTTTTGTTTGAAACGTTTCATAAAGAGTGATAATAAAAAATGGAATTGTCTTCTCAATAGAAAAATATCAGACACATTTAGGCTCTACTGCGACTCAAATTGTAAAACTCCAGAAGTGAGTACCTGTATTTTGGACCTTTCTACTTGATTTATTTAAAATTGTATAATTATGGACTTATTATCAAACTTTATTAAAATGGCATGAAATGGGAAATTTTACTAATTTTTCAGCAAATTTGAACGTGTTCTCGTTTATAATCACGCTGTACTCACTTCAACTGTACTACTTTTTCAACAACTTCAACGAGATCTCGTTCATATTCATCCTATTTCACTTCAAATTCAAACCTCACTTTTTGCGATAATCAGTCCTCAGCATGTTGAGTCGCCAAGAGATGTTCAAAAAGTTTAGTTAGGAAATTGTTGAAAAAGTAGTAAAACTTCTCATTTTAGGTAAACAAAAAATGATCAAAGGTCTGAAAAACTGGTACTCGCGACTAGGATCTTACGATTTGAGTGGCGGTAGTGTGAGTAGTGGCTTAGCTCGTGTGTGTTTGAAAAGAGTGGATGTGTGACGACTTACTTGGAGACGATGTGCTGGAAGCCGTGCCGGTACTCGTGTTCGAGGGCGGGCACGACCACCTGTTTGCGCTTGAAGTGGCTGGCCTCGAGGCGGAGCAGGGCGGCCGGAGGGGGGTCGCGCCACTCTGGCATCACTATGATGAAGCTGAGTGGTTCGGGGCTGTCGGTCAGCAGCTGCTCGAAGCGAGCCACCATCGCTTCCATCAGCTCCTCGCTGAACGGAGGATTCGCCTCGAACGAGCCGCTCACTGCTTTTAGGTCCAGCAGAGGCCTACAAAAATACATAACATCAACATCGATATAGTGCTGGGATTACCACGTTGAATTTCTCTGTAAAAAAACTGGCTAGTCACATTTCTTCTGAAGAAACTCAAACTCTTAGGGTCATATGTACCATCTACGTTTAGATATGGTTTCATTTTTCATAATGTGTTTCATTTGAGGTTTAAACGAACGGCTGACATTTCTCCGTTTAAAACGAACATCTGCATAAAGGCCTAAGTTACCACTGACATTCTTCTAATGACATTTATGGCCTCTTTCATTCACATTTAAATTATGCTCTTCGTGGGGGAATAGCACCACTGCAAATGTGTTCACTGACAGAATAAAAAGCTCTACGATTCATAAGGGGTCTAAAATTAAACGAATCAAGCAGAGAAACTGTTGAAGGATTGGGAATTAAGACCCGGCTAGCATTTACATATTCAGCAAAGAAAGATGTTTACATCAAAGAAAATGAAAATGACTTTATTAAACAGAAGAAACTCATGAACATGACACCAGGAAGAAGACTGTACAAATCCTACAAAAGTAAAAATATCAACAGGTCGTAGTGTTCAATAAATTGTCCTCAGTAATTGAAAACCTTTCAAAATAAATGTTTAAGAAAAAAGTGAAGGTGCTATTGTGAGAACTAGGGTATTCTATTCCTTAAGAAGAATACCTTAACAGTGAATTTGAGTCAAAATAGAGAGTGAATTTGTAAGTAGTCTCGATAAGCCAATAGGCCTACTGTTTCATGTTATCTGATATTGTGTTATGTTGTCTAACATTGTCTTACATTATCTCTGAGTATTTTGTAAATGTCCATCACTTTCTTGTACCTGACCTACTTGACAAGAATGTTCATTTAATAATCAATAAAACTATCCTACTATGATGATGAAAACGTTATAAGTCCAAATACATGAAGTTTTACATGTACTAGCGGGACTTCCTTGCTGACCTACGGAAATCAACAGATCTCGTTCAGAAGGCACAACAACTGTTTCAACTTTCGACTCAATTATTCTATTAATATTAGTACGAATAATAAGGAATTGATATAATGATCCCAAAATAGCAGGAAATCCCCATGACAAAACATAACAGCTTATATTTTGAATAAATAGCAACATTAGACTTTTGAAACAGGTTTCTTCAATGTATGGGATCTAGGATTCTAAAATCCAAATTCAGATTGGCTAGTTGCACACAACCAGATTTTGGACGGTCGGTTTTATTCCGGGCATTAAAATTACGATGGAATGGGGCATAGTACACAAAACAATAACGAATAGAGAAGGTTGAGAGATGGTGAAGAGGGAATACCTTTAGAGGGATTTGACTATGTAATTACTGACAGACAACGAAACAGAGCCGACAGTGTTATAGTTTACTACAATAAAAGATTATCAGTGAGTGCCGTACAAACGGCTATTGCTGATGTGTATGGCTTGAAATTGGAATTTTCATTCAAAAATCAAAATTATCGTCTTTTGGCTTTCTACCGGACTTTCGACTGCGACATTCAATCATTTTTAGACTCAATGAACGACTATATTAACCAATTGAATATAGCCACAACAATTATTTGGAGTGGTGACTTCAACTTTGACTTATTAGGAAATACTTTGAGCACTGACACTTACTTAAACACATTGATAAGAGCAGGACTCTTTCAGTGTATTGACAAACCAACAAGAGTAACTGAAAATAAAAAATCTTGTATAGATCATTTTTTTATACGATATAAGGATATGGTAAATGTGCGATCAGCTGTTTTGCAATCGCACTTGACAGATCACTACAGCATAGGACTCACTATTGATTTTGACAATTTTACACAGACTGACACTATCACACACCACTACATTGATTGCGCTCTCTTAGCCGCCAACCTGAGTCGGATCAACTACAATAGCATCACACAAGCACAAGACGTCAAACAATGTTCCGCTGATTTTTCCAATTTATTTTTTGATGTAATCTCTAGTTCTAAAAAATCATTAAAAAATGTCACTACTAGATATAAGAAGCTCAAACCTTGGATCACTCGCGATCTAATTGTGTTGATTCGTGAAAATACCAAAAGCTGCTTTAGTATTTTCTTGGATGTTATGGCTTGTGCTCTGGAGCATTTGATTAAATGCCAATATAGTCTTGTGTGGTGACTTCAACATTAATTTTCAGAAAATATGCTCAAATGTTTTCGACTTGGAAAATTGTCTTTTAGTCTACAAGCATGTTACAGTGATACAACCAGACCGGGTAATAGAGATAGGGTAGTTGCATTGATAATATTTTCACCAATGTGAAATCAAATTCATTCTCTTGTGATGTAGTGAAAACGTGGGTCTCTGATCATTGGGCTCTTCATCTTGTATTGCAACAATTTGATTTCGTAAAGACCAAGTGTAAACAATCCTGGATAAAGGTTAAAAGGTCTGTACGTAGTATGAAGGAAGAAAATATTATTGAGTATAAAAATCTTCTGCGTCACACTGACTGGTATCGAATTTACTTTGATCAATCTATAGAGTCCAAAGTGAATTGTTTTCTCAATACTGTTGAGTCTGTGATGAACGAAGCCTTTCCTCTCAGAAGTGTCACAGATAAGCCCACTTTACCTAAAAAGAGTAAAATTTATAGTTCAGAATTAAGCTACATAAAGGAGCTGTGCGACTGCCTCTATAATACATACTTGAGCACTGATATACTTTCTATTAAAGAATTGTTTAAGAAATATAAGAAAAGGATCAGAACATTACTCAGGGAATCTAGACGAAAAAAATGACGAATTTATCATATCCTCTAGCAACAAGAGCAAAGCAATATGGACTATCATAAAGAATGAATGTGGCAGTAAACGACGGTTTGAGGGTACTGTTGGTGATTTAACTTCAAACCAGTTCAACAGATTTTTTATTGACAAGATTGATGAAATTGTGAATATTGTAGCTAAAAAGGGGTGTAGACAGAGCTCAGCAAAATATCTAAACATTAGTTGCAACTCCAGACCTTCTTGTAAATTCAGTTTCAGACTAGTCAGTAAGATTGAGGTCGAGAATGTCATAAGAAACATGAAATCCAGCAAATGTGCTGATATCTATTGTATGAACACTTTTATTTTTAAATTAGGAATAGACTATCCAAGTGAAGTGTTAGCTCACATTATAAGTAGTTGTATATTAAACTCTGTGTTTCCTGATGCATTGAAGTTTGTAAATGTAGTTCCAATATTAAAGAAAGGTAGCAAATCTGATTGCAATAGTTTCAGACCTATTTCTTTGGTTCCAATTATATCCAAATTTTTTGAAAAGCTGTTAAATATTCAGATTGTTCAGTATTTTGAGGTGGATAATCTGTTCAGTGATAGTCAGTATGGCTATAGGTTGGGAATGGGAACTGTTAAAGCGACGATCTCCCTATATGATCAGCTATTGAAATCATTGGAAAATAGGAATCAGACTGATGTAAGACTATTCGACCTGTCGAGAGCTTTCGACACAGTTTGTCATGAAGTTCTTCTGAAAAAATTAGAATTTTATGGTTTTGAAGAATCTGCTAGCAAGCTTATTCAGTCTTATCTGAGAGATAAGTTTCAGAGAGTGGTTTTTAATGGTGTTGAGTCTAATTACTTGCCGGTTCGTTATGGGGTACCTCAAGGTTCAATATTGGGCCCAACTTTGTTCATTATTTATGTGAATGACATGCCTAGAGTAATTGGACCCTCAGCCAAAGGATATTTATTTGCTGATGACCTTGCAGTTTGTGTTAGTACAAAATCTACCTTGGCAATCAATAGAAGCAGGTCCATAGAAAATATTACACTGATGATTGAGGACTGGTGTAACGCAAATTTACTGTGTTTAAACGTAGATAAAATTAAGAGTCTTTATGTGTCTTATGGCAACAATGCTGATTTGAATGGTCTGAGAATGGTTAATTTTCTTGGTTTTAATGTTGACTCTAGGCTGAATTGGAAAGACCATAAGCTGTGTAAGGGATTGTTTATGTTAAGAAAATAGAGAACAGGAGTAAGTCTATCAGTGTTGCGAATAGTTTATTTTTCTCATAATACATAGTTATCTATCTTATGGAACATTATTGTGGACTTCCCAAAAATATAGTATCAGATTATTTAGACTGCAGAAAAAAGCTGTGAGAATAATATGTGGTCTTCCTTCAAGAGGACACTGTAGGGCTAGCTTCAAACTGATTGAAATTATGACACTTCCTGCTGTGTTTGTGTATCAATGTCTCAATCATGTCAAGGTAAATTATAACTCCTATGTTCAGCAGGGTATGTGTCACAACTATAATACTAGAGGTAGGAATAAACTAGTCTTGAGGTTTTGCCACTATGCAAATACTCAGGAAACTTTCTATTACATTTCTCTGAAACTTTTCAATGCCTTGCCTGAGAATATGAAAAAATTACCATTAAAAATATTCACTAATAGAGTTGAACGATTTCTGTTGACGTATCCAATTTATGAAATGGAAGAGTTCTATGACGTAGTTGACAATATGATTGATTAGCAACTAGGTATTCTTATAGGTGCGTACAGACTTTCGCTCTGCTCCGCAACCGAACGTCACTCCAGCAGAGCGATTGATGATCGACCGGCGAACAACAGTGGTTCGACCGGGGAACGCGAGAAGATCTAACATCTTACGTAACGTTCATGATGGGTGCGTGGGCGGTGCGACTGTGGTTCGATGGTGGTACGAGGGCGGTACGAGGGAGGAGCGTGCTCGGTGCTGGTTGGAAGCGCGAATATGTGTACGCAGCTTTAGAGTGGACTAGTCATATGATTATGTCTTATGAGTGTGTTTTACTTATATTGTTATAAAAATAAGTATATTTATATGTTTAATAATTTATTGTCATGACTTCTTGATTGTAATTATGATTCAATCTATCATTGACATTTGTAATGCAATTGATGTTCTCAATTAGTTGCTACAATGAAATATTTTGACTTTGACAGAGACAAGATATAAGCAAAAAAGTAAAAAAACCAACCATTCAACTTATAGCTGAAACAAAATTTTTGTATCTTCAAACAACAAGTTACAAATAATCGTAATGAATTGAACCAGTGCCAAAATGATCCTAAATTGTTTTGGAAGCTGATAAACGAGTTAGGAGGAAGAAATGTGAAAGAGGATAGCTTTCCATTAGATAAATTTTTGTCCAATTCACCACAAACATCTATCACTGTCTGCAGAGATGTAGCAAATGATTTAAACATTTTTTTGCTGCAGTAGGAGAGAATCTAGCTCGTTCGATCGATTCAGGTGGTGCTCTGATAGTGAATGATACTGATTATGTTGTAGACACAGAATATGCGTTTCATCCTGTTTCTGAGCAGGACGTGGTAAGGTGTGTGACCGCACTAAGAGGTGGTTCGGCGCCTGGTTACGACCCGATCTCGGCCTGTCTTCTAAAAGATAATATCCATATAAACCTTGAACCTCTCCTTCATATAATAAATCTGAGTTTGACCAACGGAGTTTTTCCTGATATTTATAAGATTGCCAAAGTTTTTTCACTTTATAAAACAGGTTGTTTTTCAGATTAAAATAATTATAGACAGATTTCTCTACTAATAGTTTTCTCCAAAATTCTAGAAAAAATTGCCAAGGAGCAACTTGTTGCTTACTTAACAATGAATAACATTATTACAGACCGGCAATATGGCTTTAGGAGTGACAGATGTGTTTCTGATGTGATGTTTGGTGTAAACAAAGCTTTGCATAGTGCTGTGTCAGGTAATTTGAAGGCTTTGATGTTATTTCTTGATCTCAAAAAAAGCCTTCGATAGTGTAGACAGAAATAAGTTTATTGATAAGTTGAGAGCAATAGGAATTGTGGGTAAGGCGATTGACTGGTTTTCCAGCTACCTTACAAACAGACAGCAATATGTATCTATATGTGGGGCAGAGGGAGAAAAGTCACCAATCAATTTTGGGGTTATTCAGGAAGTACTCTGGGCCCAATACTTTTTCAATTTATATTAATAATATCTCTAGATTAACTTTGAATTGCGAAATTTTCCTTTTCGCTGATGATAGTCTGTAATACTTGTTCAGGGAAGCAATTGGCTTGAAACTAAAAATAGAGCTTCATCTTATCTACTTATTGTTAAAAAATGGCTGGATCAAAATATATTATCACTACATATATCTAAAACCAAGTTCATGCCAATTGCATTAACCCATACAACTGGTTACAATCTAGAGGATCTTAAAATTCATAATTGTAATGACTTTTTAAATAATTCGTTCAGATGTCAAAGTATTGAACAGGTTTTTCCATATAAGTATCTGGGCGTCATTTTTGATTCCAGACTTAAGTGGATACAACATATTGACTTCCAATTGAAAACCTTACGTAAATATATATTTGCATTCAGGCAGCTTGGAGAAATTCTCAATTTCAACGAACTTAAAGTAGCTTATTTTGCCTTTGTACAGTCTCGCCTCTCATATGGCATCTTAGCATGGGGAGCAGCCTACCGCACCCATCTAAGAAGACTAGAAGTTATTGAAAAGGCAATCCTTGAAGCTGGCTTTCGTAGACGTCGAAGATATCCCTCATCTTTATTATTTCAGGAAATTAGAGTTTCACCCCTGAAAAAATTATACATGAAGGATCTACTTATTCATGTTTATAAACACTTTGGTTCAATTTTCCTACCATCTTTACATTTTCATAATACCAGATATGCAGCCACAGTTGGGATCAGAACTATCCAGCTGAAGAGATCCTTCTCAACAGCAAATTGTTTTTTCTTATCCCAGTAATATATCGTAATTTCAAGAGATTATATTTCAGCAAAATAACATTTTTTCAGCTGCAAGTCTTGCAATTTTGAAAAATGATTGAGATATTGGTTGTTTGAAATAAGTGAGGAGGAGGCTGCTGTGGCTCTGGTCTTGGCGGGCGGCGGACTCACCTAACTGCAAAATTAACATCACTTCTACTGACTCTATACCAATACAGACTGACTCTATACGATACAAACGGACTTGACAATATAGAATGACTTTTTACTATACGAAGCTATGACAATCATTTGAATGAAATTACCCTCATAAATTGAATTCATTTTGGCTCTCTTTCTTCTTCCCCTTCATAAGATTCACTCTACTTGAAATACCAACTCGAGTCTACGCACAGGCCACAGTGCCCATGTAGGCTCATTCCGTATGTATAATATGAAACCCTAATTTAAGTACTTAATTATTTGTATTTTATATATCATATTATTTATCATTTTTGTACTTGCTGTATTGTGGAATAAAGAAGATTCTTGATTGATTGCATTATACGGGAGACCAGCAGGCCACCTCCACGCAACCCCACAGGTACCTGGAAGGTCCGACAACACAATGACACGGTTACACACTTTTATATCTATATTGTACCGAACGATTTCAGCAGTTCTTACTAAAGTGAGATCCACATACTTTCAAGATTGATTGAATTGAAAGCGTCGATATTATTTTATTTAATTGGGAATGCTGACTATTTAAAGACAATCTTACTAAACGCTTCCATTCAATCAACAATTAGATCACCATTTTCATTTTTTTCATTTCATGTCTGTTATTATAGGTCGATTTTCTAAAGACAATCAAAAGTCGTTAAGTTCTTTTTCAAATCAATATAAATTTACAAATATAAAAAAATGGGTGTTTGTAGCCTTTTTTATGCATACAGCCCACATTAGGCTTTTGGCTTTAGCGTGGGTGATGAAATTAGAGGAATGATATGATGAGATAAGATGATTTTCCTTTTCTGTTATATCTTACCTGCCTATTACATGAAAAACCATAGTTGTCAAGGTATTTTCCCCTCTTTTCCAGCACACCACATCCTTTTTGCAATTTTGTCTTATTTTTTTGTTGGTTTATATTTATTGATAATGTTATTGCAATTGGTTTATTGTATACTAGCAAATTAAAAACTTGACCTACTGTAATCTTTAAGAATTTAAAATAGGCCTATAACCATCCTCGGTAAATTACCGTATGCAGTATGCAAAATTTCAAGTTTTGAAATTACAGTCAAGTAGTTTAGACGTGATGATGCGTGATTCGTAAATTTCCTATCCCTATGGCTTTAAGCCGGTTCTTCCTTTTATTATAATATTTTTCATTCTCATTATATTTTTGTGTGTTGTGAATAAATTGAATTGAATTCAAGTAGTAGAGTGGAAATATGTCGTGTATTTAAAAATATATCAAAAGGGTTCTAGATAATCAATTGAAAAACTATTGAGTAATCCTAACAAAATACACCACAAAAATAGAGCAACAAAGAATGATAATTTAGTGAAATGAGTAGGTTGGGATGACTGACCCCCTGGAGCCGAAATAGGAGTCGGTGTCGGCGAAGGCGGAGCAGTACTGCTTGAAGTAGCAGTTGAGCGGCGACGCGAAGCACTCGAAGGTGACGCCGAACGCGCGATGCATGCACTCGAGCACGGTGACCGGCAGTGCGCCCTGTGTGCCCTGCGCGCCTGACAACCACGCGTTGTAGCGCTTCAGCAGGCACCACACGCGCGGCAAAAACAGCTCCAACTTCTTGTCGTCGAAGCACGAGTACCTGTACAACTGCTCCTAAAACCCAACAACACCAATGAGTCAAGTCACAAAAATAGACATGCTCTGTCCGCAAAGTTATGTCCGACACCATTGTGCTGAGGCACTGGCCGACTATAGTAAGGTCCACGTTATTATGGCAGTATTGGTGTTGTTATCCTTGTCTATCATTCGAAAAAGCAGATAACGCTATCCTTTTCTAGCTCTGCAACCTTGCCATATCGGTTTTTAATAATGCAAATATATTATTAATTAACAAAATATTTAATCTGGATCATGAAAATTTATTGCTAAATCAAAGATGAAAGATTTTATTAGAAATTGGAGTAACCAACTGCTGGAATATCATAACTGTATAATTATTTCAAATATCCAATGAAAGCTATATAAATTGCACAATTTCTGGGCAGTTCCATTCTTCAAATGTCCTTCTGCTATTCAGTTCTTCGGTCAATATTTGCAGTAGCAGAAGTCCTTAGTTCTATTTATAGATTTCATTGGATATTTGAAATAATTATTATACAGTGATATTATTGAATCATTGATAATAATTTATTTGACGAATAAAATATAAATGATTATTCTACACAGGAATGAACAGTTAATATTGCATCAGATGTATAAGCTATCTTCTATAGAAGGCAGTGCAAGGCAGAGAATCGGCAACGCTGTTCTATCTTTCTCCACTTTCTCCACCTCACAATAGTAGTTTGGGGGTCTTGTGAACAGAGCAGACGACGCGCCAGTTGTCACCATCCTGCCGGAGAGTTGTCACAAGCATTTCCGTAAAAGACGTTCATGTGACGCGTCACAGTTTAAAATGCAGCGCTCCCTCGAGCAACGCAGTGTCATGAGAACGCATACTTTCTAGAAAAAATTGACACTGGAGATGAGATTTAGGTGTTCGAGTAGGACCCATTTCCATGTTTCAACATTTCCTAAAAATCTGGTGTACTCACACAACTTTCCCTGCCGTTATGAAAATTGATCACCTGACGCTAGTGTTCACGCGCATCTCAAGTCTACTATTGAAAGATCTGAGCCAGCTGGTGACAGGTCAATAACGCTGGCGACACACGAGGTCTGCTATCTCTTCGTAGTGAATGATTTAATAGAATCAACAGTTTGCAATTTAATTTTAATTTTTTTCTCGAATTTCAAGCTTATATTCAATTTTAGGTGAAAATGTTACTGAACATTGAGAGATTTTCATGCTCAATCTTTTCCTCTCGATTTTTTTAAAAATTGTATCTGAAGCCTGATAATTGGGAATCTAAAATAAAACTTTGCATAGATGGGGCGGAGCTCCTGAAATTTTTACAGATATGGCACTTGTGGCAGTTGATGAAGCTTATCAATGACTATTTTTGGTATAAATTTGATCAAAATCGTTGAAGCCGTTTTCGCGAAAATCGCGATTTTCGCCATTTTAGCCGCCATCTTTTATTGCATTTGATCGAAATTGTTCGTGTCGGATCCTTATAGTGTAAAGACCTTAAGTTCCAAATTTCAAGTCATTCCGTTAATTGGGAGATGAGATATCGTGTACACAGACACACACACACATACAGACCAATACCCAAAAACCACTTTTTTGGACTCAGGGGTCCTTGAAACGAAAAGAAATTTGGAAATTGGATACCTTAATTTTTTTCGGAAAGCGATACTTTCCTTACCGTACCTATGGTAATAGGGCAAGGAAAGTAAAAAGTATGGGTTCTAGTTCACAAGGTAGCGCTGCAATTTGAACGCTGACTTGTCACGAAAACGTTTCTCACGGAAACGCCTGTAAAAACAATCGGGCAGGGCGGAGACAAGATGTCAGCTTCGTTCACAAGACTAGACTAGACTAGTAGTCTGCCAGTAACGCAGCACTCTGGAATGTACAATGCGTCGGAGAAAATAATTGATATTACTTTCCGGACAGACCCTGTAAACTAAGAAATTAAATAAAAATGTAACATTTTTTATCTGATCTTGTGTACATCGTGTTTCAATGGTGATGTATTCGATTTCCTCTAGGTTTAAGGTGTGATAGTTTTTTTCATGCAAAATTATGTTAGCCTAGCGTATAGACGGGGAACGCAGAGACGGCTAATTACTGACGGCCAGTTCTTTTCATTACACCTTCCATCAATTTCCATTTAGACAGAGGTTTGGTGAAAGGAAATTGGTTGATAGCGACGTAATGAAAAATACTGTCCCCCAGTAATTGCCTCTACTTTTTCCGTCTACAATCCGTTATAATATGTAACGTTGACATACATGAAAAAAACTTAAATCTTGTGAATTCGAAATATTTCAACTCCAAAATGTCTTATTTTCCTCATTCCAGTAAATAAGGAGATAATTTACCATTTGTCAACACTATAAAATAGGGTTATATTAAATATTTAGGCGTTATCAATAACTTTCATTTTTGAAGGTTTACATAATTATCTAAACACCAGAACATGTTGAATATTTTTTCTGGATGATGCCCAATATGCTCAAGGGTTAATGTGATGAAATGGCCAATCAGCCATGCACTTGTTTGGATTACAATTCCCGACAATTTCGGCATAAGATGATCAAAGGCTCTTAAGATCAAAGTATCTTTTCGTGGCTAAAGGTAGTGAGATTTTCCAAAATTATCAAACCGACAATGCGGTATCAAAAATGATTAACACAATTTATCCAAGTGAAATAAATATAACTTTTACTAAGTACATTTAATTGAGAGAAAATATTAGACACTCTCAGCGTAATAAGATTTGTAAGTTGCGATTGCCACACAATAGCAATAAGACAATTTATTGTTTTAATGGATTCAGTACTCAACTGCATTCTCATCCACTAGTATGTAGTGGGAAAGAATACAGAATAGAAGTCATTCCGCAGTATAATTATGTTATTCAATATCTTCCCAAGATCAATTTTGCCACTACAAATAAAATCAATATGTGGACTTGTTAAATCAAGAATTTCTACGAATAATATGAGCGAAAATAATGAAGATAGAATATATTACGATCACACTCATGTTACAAAATAAACGTTCAATTAGTTTCTTTTGATTAGACGCTGATAATATCTAGATAAGTATTGAAAAATTACCAATTTTTGTAGGTGTGTCATATTGATTTGTACAGCATCGTTTTGGTAGCGCAGATGTGCCTGCTCACGTTCTTGCGTGTATTCGATCTGCGGCATCCGCGGAAAAGGCAGCGAGAACTGCACCGGGTAACACCACACTTTTCTCATTGAATTTGTACAATGCGGCGTAATCGAGGGCGGTTCTGAAAATACATAACAAAAATAGAAAAAAATCAATGAACTCTCAATTCAACACTTTGTGAAAAAAAATTGCAATAATATATTTTTCTCTGATATACTGTAATTTGTTACATCGAGATTCACTTCAAACTATCAGCATCTCTTTATCAGTGTATTTATTTCCTTGTTTGTCATTCGGCAATACCAATAGCTCTATCCTTTTAAAACTCAGCAAGCGTGGCCAATTTGACAGGAATGTTTGCCTTTGACATCATCAAGTAGCAACTGTACAGATGTGAGTCAGCAATCTTGAGTAGTTTATATGACACGTTGTATTTTTCACGATTTGAGAAGCTTGTTTTAGATTTTACATCCAAAGAGATTTTATTTTATCATAGATTTAACAAATAAAACGTGAATATATCAATAGCCAGGTTTAAAAAAGAGGTTCAATTCATTTATTGGCTACACACACGCCTAGGGATCTTTCACAACTTGAAAAGAAACTACGATTTTGGTAGTGAACAAGAAATACAATGAAAAATAATATAAAAGATATGCAAGGTAAATGGGCCAAGAGCAAATAAATAACTCTAAAAAATTTACGAACAATAGACCAATAATGTTTTCTTAGTAGTGGAATTGATTGGAGAGAAACTGGATACGGGGTATTTTCTAATTCACCCATTAAATATAATATATGAATGATACTGAATCAAGAACACAACAAAATCAAAATATTTTGGAAGATGAATGTGATGGATCTTTGAAATCCTAATACTCTGAACGGAAATACTAGAAAAATAATAGAATATAAAATTTTATAATAATCATTTTGTTCAGTTATTAAATTTAGAAAATTATTTTCCTTTGTTTCTAAACTGGAATTTTCATTTACATTTATTTACATCAACTAATGATAAAAACAATATCTAACAATATTAAGTGAAATATAGAAAATAAAAATAATTATTAATATAGGTAATTGATTTTTTTTTATTATTGCCCACATGAGCATTTTGCTTATGCGTGGATAATGGGAAGTGCGAGAGTGAATTATGAACGAGATCAAACTTCCATGCCAATTCAATTGGATTTGGCGGGATTCGAACCCGCGACGAGGTAGCACTAGCAGACTGAAGAGTGCAACGCCTTCTGGCTGTTTACTGTTGCAAACATGTTTGTGAAATCTTAAATAAAGAGTAATCATTGATATGAACTTCATCTTAGACTAATAATAATTATTGGTGGATAACAATAGCTCATTTCAAATAGATACTACAGAAAACTCATTTCAATATTAGAAGTGACTTACCGAACACATTGAAAATAAAATAAAGATTTTTCTAAGCCTTGAGAATGAAAATCCATGCTTTTAAACAACTAGACCATTCAATGAATTTCAATTACGTATTTAATCGATTTCTTGAGACATGAATGTGCAGAGTGGAATTTAATTTGATGGCAACTTTATGCTCACCAGGAATTCCATTTTCCTTCAAGATTTCGAGATTCTTTTCTCTGATCTTTTTGGCGTATTCTGCAGATAGGTGATAGATCTTCGAGCAGATGCCTTCCACTGATTCTTTTACCGTATCGGTCAAATGCGGTTGGCATTGTCTCTGAAAATATCAACAAAAATTATTATAATAAACTAAAATTAATAGACAACATACTAATGTTACATAACCATAAGTAGAAAGGGCATTTTTAATTTAAGCATTAAAAAACAATGAATTAAATGTTTCCATCAATTTTCAACTTCATTGATATGGTAAAGTGTTGACGTCCTAGTCCAGTAAATAATTAGTATAGGTAGTACAGTTTCATCATGTTTGGAATTCAAGTATCAATACCATGAAAACAAATGAAAAAGCTTCCTAAAATTACATCCCTGAAATTCATCCACAATTTAAAATGGTCGTTTTTACCACCTTTAAAAATATCTTCCAAATAATGCTTACATATTTCAATCAATATTTGTGATTTTTTCTATTCAATATTTGTAACTTTAAAACCAGTTATTAAAATTGTTTCGATTAGACATTAGAGAAAAAATAAAAAATTGAATTTCACAAATACATGTAACTTACATAAATTAATAAAATAACCATTCACCCATTCACTAACCTAATAACCATTCCTAGTTGAACCATTCGAGTTTTTTTTTTAATTCAACTATAGAGAAAATATAGCATAAGAAGATAGCCCATGGTAACGCCCAGGGCGTTTATGATCCAAATTTCACAATCAGCTCAAGCCAATAATCAAAGTAGTTATTTTTCGTGAAGCTATGTGACGCTGGTAGTCTCTCATACTGTGCCGTTCTTACACTTTCACCCGGCCAAAATAGTAATAATAGACAGTAGTCGACAGTAATAGTCGGCCTGAGTTACCAAAAACTCAGCTTGAAATTTTGAAAATAGACAACCTTCACTATGGGATATCTTCTTACGCTGTCTTTAATCTAGATGGTTAAAATCACCTTTAGATGAGCAAGTCTGTCTTGGAAATCATCATAAGTTGCTCCAATAGTCTTCCTGAGCCATTGGAACGTTTCTTCAGCATTCCATTTGACAATTTTTCTACTTTCCGAAGTAGCATTCCTGAAAATATAATGTACAATATAATAATAAGACATCATTATAATTTCTATTATTATAATTCACAGAATTTTTGTTGAGATATACGACAATGCAATATTGGAATGAATAGATAGATAGATTGGAATGAATAAATAGATCACGTTCGAGTATTCTTCAGCTTTGTTACCTAAAATTGATCAAGTTAGTAAGATCAACAAAAAGAAAAAGGATAGAACTGGTGAAACACGACTTTCCACATTCATTCCACCAATCTATCTTCAACAGTATTGAAATATTAAAATCATCAAATTGAGAAAAAATCTTATTAATAGTGCTATTGAATGATTAGAAGACTTCCATACCCCAAGAACTGATAACAGGGAAAAGCTGAAGAAAATTCTATGAATGCTACAGTACAAGTTAATATTCTTTTAGAATATTTGGAGGAACTCAGGCACCTCCTATTGCCCGGCAGGTGTCTCCACAACTAGGCCACCCTTCAATCGACTATAGTAGCACTAATTTCACCACTATACAATGAATGAAATGAGAACATTTTCTATTAGGCGTAGTTAAGACTCTCTACCACTCAACCTTGACAATCAAGTATAATTGAAATTATTTCAAACTCAGCCAAACTGGCCACAAAGAAAGATGTAAGAGATATCTTGACATAACTCATTCATTTTTTTTAATATACTCGACTTATTTATAGTTTTTTTTCAAAGACTAGCTGACCTAGATTCAATCATCATCTTGGCGGCCTCGGCATATCTGGACAACTGCTTCCTGGCGTCGCCAGTGAACTTAGGCCTGACCAGCTTGATGGGGATGTCGTTCATGATCTCCCGGTACATGGACATTGAGATCTCCGGGTAGCACTGGCTGGGGAACAGCGGGTCGCTCCCCCTGTCCACAACTTTGCGCTCCATCAGCCACCGGTTGAACGAGTCTTTCGGCGAGTCGATGCCTAAGCAAGCCAACATTCAACTTATTTATTTGAAAATATACATATTTGGGACATCAGCGCACCAGAAAATCAATCGCATTATTGCCCTCATAACGCACACTGAACAGAGTAATTCAAAAACAAATACATGAAAAAGAAAAAAGGTCATAACTAGGCTTATACTAATGAGTTCGAGGACTAATGAACTGGAAACAAAATACAAAATAATAGAAAACCTTGCATACATGGAACTTATAGTTGTAGAAAAAATCTAGCATCAAGTATTAGAATTGAAACCACTAATATATTGTGTAAAGATAATCTAGAGATTAATTAGTTTATATAAGTAGGACTACTGTTGGTATAAATTTATTGTGGAAATCAGAACGATTGAACCAGAAATACCAAAAATGTCTTCTGAAATATGAACTATTATTATTAAACAAAAATCCAAATTAAATGCTGTAATTCACCCCGAAGACTTCTGCTACTGCAAATATTGACAACAGGGTAAACAGCTAGATGGAAATTCGATGAGCGCTACTATAAAAAATTATTTGTCAGCCCGGGAATCGAACCCAGTACCTCCTAATTGCCGGAGTGCTTACCCTTACACCAAACTGACAATCTCTGGAAAGCTGCGCTCATTTTATACAAAGCCATAGCGGCCAGTCAGTCTACTGTTGTAAATTACTCAGATATTGCTTCGGGGTGAATTACAGCATTTTACAATCAATCATGATGTTTTATTTTCTTGTAGATTTTATAGATTCTATATCTAACAAGGAAGAATAGGCCTAACAAGGTTGCAATAGGAGCCATACCCTAACCACTGATTTAACCAATCTGACGAATATTGTCTCATAAAGCTGATTCTAGTCTTATTGGATTAGATTTCAATTTATTCAAAACACACAAAAATACTATGAGTAAAGGCAATATACAACAAAACAATAAGCGTAACAATGATATTAACACATATTTAATTTAGATTTTCTTTTGATAATAATTAATTCATTAGCATTTGAATAATTGCAATATCTCAGTAATTTCCACCTGAAATATGAACTATGAAGCAACAATTTTTATCACAAGAGTTCCCGAAAATAATTCCACTGTGACCATACAGACCAAACACACACATATGCCTACCAATTACAGCAGGAAATAAAACAAAAAACCACGAAATATATAGGAAAACAAAACTAGACCAAATAACTCAATTAACATAAATCTCACTAACCCGCCTGAATGCACTGTCCGAACCAAACAAATCTAACACATTGTTAAGCCTATTGTATAATCGCAGTGACCTAAACAGTAACCTGGATAATATTATTAAATAATCTATTTATTTTTATATTATTAATCAGCATTTATGCTAGTCAAAATTCTTCAATATCGAAATCAAAAAATAGAAGTACCTGAGTGAAATTCACTTCAAAATTTCATAATTCTTAAATAAATAGCACTAACGCTTCTCATTCTATGTATGCTTTGTACAAAGGGGATTTGCCCCCTTTTCTTGTTTTCGCTCTTCAATTCCGGTTGACAAACCGGACTGAACCGATATGTGCGACGTTGTCCTACTTCCTTTTACGAAGCAACCTAGAGGTGGCTGCTATTGAAGTAATATGAGTAATAAGATTTATAGTCTGAGAAAAATTGATATTTCAAAAACATTTTAATTATTTATTTTTCAATTAACTAGCAGCCAGTCAATTTGTACCTTCAATGTAGGGTTAAAGCATTTGAAATAACTGCTTCAATTAAGATAATACTATTGCACGAAAAGTATTGATTATGTGAAATTAAACGTGAGAAATTTGAGAGGTGTATATAAGGCCACTAATATTTGATAAATTGTCAGTCACCTAATAAAGTTTCGATCGAGAATATTATGACATTATTCAACATAGAAGTATTCAAAGTCAGGAATCCAAAAATGAGAAAAATCAATTGAATACTTACGATAGTATGAATTTTTTAGCAGCAGGACTAGTGACACCTTCTTCAGAAGCTCGTCTCTTGGTTGGTCCATTGACCGCAGGTGGCGCCCCCCCTCCACTCGTCAATGCAAGCGGATCTGTTATAGGGTCAAACTGAAAATGAAAATGGTTATAAATTTACTAATACAATGTAGAAACAACGGTTTTAAATAGATGATGAAATAGAGGAAGAGGTTTGGACTGGAATCTGAACTGATCTTGATTCTTTGAGATTCTAGTAATAAACAATTATTATTGCAATTGTAATTAAATATTAAACAATAAATTACAATATTGTAATTTGTTGCAAGATTCAAATAATGAATCTTGGTTTGATTCAAAAGTGTTTCGTCATTCCAACTAGCCTATTTACATGTTTTGTACATTGATAGATAGAACCTACTAGATCAACTAGCAGGATTCTAAATGAATAAATTTCATTTCATTCACAAAATCACATCTAATAAATGATTTTTTGGATTCAACTGAGATCTTGGGACGAAACAATTTAGTTAATAATTTTTTTGTTTGCTTCAATATACAAATAATTTTAATAAGAATTAGTTTGATGCCATACGAAGTTTTGAAGTAATTTCTTTGTGTTTCTCAACTAATTAGTAACTGTCGTTCATACATTCTGTTGGTTAGTACTGGCGATGTGCACGTTGCTTTTGGAAACATTTTTCAAAGTATTTCGATTTGGATATTATCCAGTTATTAAACTTGAGCAAATTTCTAAGGAAAAACTATTTTTAATAATTTTTTATTTCTGAGATATGAGCAGACATATAAATAATCTTATGAGCACTCATATAAGTTAAAATCTTGGGGGAGATCAATTTCCTAATTGGTAACAAATAAATTCATGAAATTTTGAGGATACATTTTCAAAAATATTATTCATTTCATGACAAATTTGATTTCTCAGAATATCAATTCTAGGGAAATTTATTCCATTTTGAATAAATAACCAATATCCTCAAAATTTAATGGAATAATTTTCTACGAATTACCGATTCGGAAATGGATTTCCCATAAGATTTCAACTTTAGCCGCTAATATCTTAAAAAGTAAAAATGGTGGACGAAGTTTTTTTAATATTGGTAACTTGATAGCATTCTAATCGAAATACCATGAAAATGTCACCAGTAATAAGTTTCCAAAAGTGTGGTGCTTACCTGTAACAGATGAAACTGATTTGGATTCAATTAGAACAGTAGGATTCAACTCAGCTATTTGACGAAAATTATTCATTTACTGGGGATCGATTTTTATTTTTTCGAGTTCGAATGTTAGACCATAAACAATATTTGGTTATCGAGAATAGGCCTATTCATGTCTGAATAATTAATGTATCAAATTCAATGAGTAAAATAGGTTAGAAAGTGGAAGACCTTCGATCAGAATTGAAAACTATCATTGCATTTGATTCCTACCTGCGGTTTGAGAGTTGGCATCTCCCAAAGGGATTCTCCATTCAACTTATTCCAGAAATAAGGTCGATTTTCGCGCTTACTCCAACACTTGCGCCAGCCTTGCTGCAGCAGCTCTGGCGGCAGATCATGCTCCATGAAGCCACCGACTGGCATTCCCTGCAACAAACAATAATTGGTCAAATATCAGTAGGCTAAAGATATGAAAATCCTGACCATTTCATAGAGCTTCAATTAATTCAGACACACACACACACACACACACACACACACACACACACACTTATAGTTAGGATAATTGTCTTAACAATTATTATTTCTTTGCTTCTACGTTTCATGAATGAGAAGAGTTAGAGTTATGAACCTACCTACTTTTTGAATCAACTTTGGTTGTTACGCCTCTAAAAAATCTTCGATGATCAATAAATTTAAACAGGAGATTATCATCTTAGAACATTTGATATTGATAATAACGATGCATTGTGCCTGAATGATCGCTAGTTTAATTTAGACAGAGATAAATATTTAGAATAGAAAATTTTGACACAAAAAAAATATAACATGACAATCAATCAATAATAATTTCATGATTACAAAAATAAATACTTCATGACATGACCTGTTGGTCGTCTGCCAAGTTGAGCTCTTTTAAAATTTAAAATTTACATGTAAGAATTTAAGAAATTTCAAATTCGAAACAATTTTGAAATCAATCAACCAAAGAGAACAGAAGAATTACATATAATTACTATATATTAGAGATAAATATTTTGATGTTTGACATTGTGGCGAGTAAATGAGAAGTGATTGATAAAAATACCAACTGATGTAGAAATTGGAATTGGACCAGTTTTGGGTTTTAGCAAAATGGTACTTTTCTAGAAATTGTGTGATTGTAAATATGAATAACTAGCCATGTGGTACTTTTCTAGAAGTTGTGTGATTGTAAATAATTGAAAATACGAATAACTAGCCCTGTGGTACTTTTCTAGAAGTTGTGTAATTGTAAATAATTGAAAAAAAATAATAATTTAGCATGTGGTACTTTTCTATAAGTTGTGTAATTTTTGAATTGAAAAAATGAATAACTGAGCATTTGGTACTTTTCTAGAAGTTGTGTAATTGTAAATAATTGAAAAAAAATAATAATTTAGCATGTGGTACTTTTCTAGAAGTTGTGTAATTGTGAATAACTGACATGTGGTGTCTGCGGAGGTATGTGGGACACAGGCAGATGATGCTCGTGTAGGCTGATGGGGCCAGCAGGTGGGTCGAGCTTGATGGGCGTGGGCACCAGCACTGATGGGTGCTGATGGGTGTGACCCATGGCCACTGATGGGTGCTGCAGCTGGTCCCATGCCGATGTGCTCGCACTCAGCTCCACTGGCACCAGCTTGTCACCTGTCGTCGTCTTCATCACTACATTCTGCCAGCTGTCCTGAGCGCTCATCTGCAAATCAAATCATTCACTATAAACCGTCAACATCGGTTGAATGCGACATCAATTATGTTTTTATCAAAATAAATGTTTATGTTATCAACATTGGGTGATGTTATTTATAGGGAATACTGACAGTTAGGAGAGGATCTTTAATAGCAGAGTAATGTGTACAATACTCAAGATCGGTATTCTATTAGCCATAGAATGAAAAATACATGCTTGACAGTCCAATAATTATTACAAAGTCGGCATTGATAAATTTATAGGATTTGAGAGTTGATCATCTCAACTTCTAAAAGAGCAAAATATTTAAATGAGCATCCCGTCTGAGACGCGTGGTTAGAGCACAAAACCTATAAATTCAGTGGATTCGACGATTCATTAGATATGAATCTTAAAAGCAATATAGTAGCTAACACTTCTAATTCATCTGTCGCCATAACGTTGATACAGCATAAAAATGATGTAAAAATCTAATGAATGTAAAGGTTATGAGCTCTATCTGTTACGGCTATACCGGCGTGTCTCGAGCTGCTTGCTTAAAGCCGTGCGTGTCTCGAAATGAATCTAAGGAATCCTTTAATGTGATACAATACATATTATAAATGTTAAACTCATCCTTTTATTTTGAAACACTCCGTATAATAGGACAGAAATCCTGTTTTGAGTAACTAGTCAAAAAGTTACAAAGTTCAGTACTATGCTTACCGACAACGTACGACGTTTTGGTATACATTAAAATTCAACTTTAAATTTATAAATTGGATTTTACCGGCTAACATTTTAAGGAAATTTTCACTGAGTAAGCAATTCAAAAAAGCTGTTGACTATCCACTAATCCTATATTTTTTGGCAATATCTGTAAGCTCAACAGATCTAAAAAATTGCTTTAACGATTTTGACAAAACTTGAATATTCAGCAGAAGTTTTGTGATACAAATATTCGTTTTGGACCTTGAAAAGGAGAATTTTGATCATATGTATAACATGGAATGGGAAAGAGATAAATTAAATGAAAATGGAGTTTCTATTGCAAACACTGAGAAAAAATTTAAAACTCATTAGATGACTCTACCTTTAAAGTAATTCATAATATTATTTTCTCATTGCGCAATTAATACCAGTCATTTTCAAGATAAGACTAAAAGTTGAAGATGAATAATAATAATTCGTCAATTATTTGTCTTTTCTTCAAAAATATTATTTTTCTGTACGAAGCGAGCATTAATATAGATAGAATAAGCATTCAGGAAAGTATGCTTTCTCTACAATATTACCGACAAGTAATTTGAGAAAACTAATTATTTGCAGATTTATTACAATCACTTGCCAAGTTTTTATAAAAGTAACTGAAGTAGACTCCTAGAATCGAAACCCTACTGGAAACGCGGTAGTCACCTAGGTAGGCTATTCAGGGTACATATTCTCCTGATAAAGCTCAAAACATTAAAATTAAAATAGTTAGGTACTCTCTTAAAATTGAAACTGTTTATTAGAGATTGCATAATTTAACTTGGGGTTTCTGAATAGACGAAAAAACTTTAAACATCCAAGTTAACCACTGGAAGTTACTCATAGAAATTTATTCATAAAATCATTATCTCAACTAAAAACAGTTAAGGTATTAAAATTTAAAACGTGTAATATTAAAAATTGGAAAATGATAATTAGTTATAAAACCGTTATAGTTACAAAATTCAATTTCGGATACGGTACCGTACGCTAAAACATCAGTTTAATTATAAATTTTTGTTTATAATAGGTAGTGGCTAATGAAAAGCAATGGTAGAAAAAAACAAATAAACACCATTCTTATTTAAATATTAATCAGAAATAGTCATGACATAGTTATATTATTAAAACATTTTCTGTCAAATGAGTTTGTAAACAAATACTGTTTAACAACACTGTATTTTTTGTTTCATTTCCCACCGAACAACTCAAGAAGCACTGAATCAACATTTTTATAAAGAAAAACTTATATGTAACATATACTTGAACAGTCATAGTGTGTAATATGGTACTACCTTAGTTTTAAGAACTTTGAAAATTAATTTCTAATATAGAAGAATGTTTCCATTCAAGTTTTTGACGAACGATAAAATAACAGCCACCTCTGACGACGCCATTTTCACTCGCATAGCTTTTCTGGCTTTGCGTTGCGTTGGTTTACGTCACTGTTTCCATAGCCTTCATAATAACCGCGTTATACATTATTTTCAAAATAATATTTTCGAGAGATAATGAATATTTTAATTAAAATGAATCTACTTTCACATTAAAAATATATTTTGAAAATCTGTTTGTTGATGAGTACTAGAACGATTTCGATTTCAAATTCTATAACCAGGATTCTCCTGAATGCCGTTTGTCTGAATTAAACACTTTTTGAAAAGTTTGTTTTCAATCTTGGAGGTGACCGAGTTGAATTGTCTCTGAAGTTGCCAGACCATGTATTTGATAAGAGTCACTAATCATTCTATAAAAGTTATAGATTTTCAAATTCAATAGAAGATATTTATATGAAACCGTTAAGGGACGTATCAACAGAAAA
Source organism: Nilaparvata lugens (assembly GCF_014356525.2). NCBI lineage: Eukaryota > Metazoa > Arthropoda > Insecta > Hemiptera > Delphacidae > Nilaparvata > Nilaparvata lugens. The sequence continues at coordinate 36,485,372 of NC_052506.1, forward strand.
TGTGGAGCTGGCCAATATCATCAGGAACGTTTTTTTAATATAGGCACAGTTCTTGCAACCTTGAGGCAGTCTGGGAATATACCATCAAAGGGACAGGCATTGACCAACAGAAGGAGTAAACCAATAATTACACCAACAACTTTCTTCAGGACATAAAAGTTGATAGGTCATAAATGTATTTGCTGTAGATGGTTTCAAAACCTTCTACACGGTATTGAATGAATCAGTGAAATAGAAATCTCTTTATTGACATAAGACATTTATCAAAATGTATGGATAATCGTCATGCATATCATACAAAATTTCAAGCATAAAAACAATACAGTTTTACAATATAAAGTACCTAATTTACAAATCCATCATCACAATTTATACATATAAAAATCAGCCACTGTATAAATGCATTCTTGCTGCAATTTTACTACTTTAAAGATCCAGCGTTTTTGAGATCGTGAATACCTGAGGTATTCATTTCTTATGTTATTTCTGTGCCTCGTGCTAAGATTATAGACTTTAGTGCTAGTAGCCAACTCCCCTTTATACCTATGTATATAGTGAAGCAGGCTCATCACATAGACGGACGGCATATTCAACAGCTTTTGTAAAAGAGGCCCACAATGAGATCTTTGGTTTTCATACATTTTTATTCTAACTGCCCTTTTCTGAAGCCTAAAAATCTCAATGGTCCTACTGCGATTGCCCCATACAATGATTCCATGAGACAATAATGAAAATATCTGAGCATAATAAAAATTTAACAAAACATCAACAGCTCCACGCAATCTTCTTTACATATAAAGGCCTTTAGATAGTTTCTTACTTGAAGACTCCATGAGCCTCATGGAAAGTTTTAGGCAGTTATGAGGCTGGATCATAATTTGAGTCTGAAATGCCATCTACTATCTCATGGTGTTCAGAAGAGCCGTGTTGACTTCATCAGGACTGGAGCTCCACTTTGTCAATGAGTGTGTCTTGTAAGAGTCCTTGATTAGATTCCTAGCTGTTTTTTTTTTGAGATTATGGGATCTGTCGATGAATTTAGCATTGTGGTCTTTTTTGCCCTATCTATCTCCACTCTGTAGATTGGCTTTGCTCTCATCTCATGTACTCCTCTCCCTGCAATGATTGGTTAGTCTTATAGGCAGCATACAGTATGGTACAAGGGCTCTAATATTTTGCAACTCCTGAGTATACCATTCATTTGTGTTGTGTTTGTGCTTTTCATCAGTTCCAAAATTTGGTTTTCAGGCTACTTATTGCTGGGCATGACAGGTTATATGACTGTTAGTTTTTCATGTTATGGATAAAATTTTTCTCCACTAGTGGAGATTGTGTGCAGTAAATTCCAATTTATCTCATGAGGTGTTGTCAAAATACTACTACACTGTCATCTGTAATTTTTCTCCTGCCAAATTCATACCTATTCACCAATCAGGAACATCTACATTTTAATGGAGTTCTTGCACCACATCAATCAGCACAGCACAGTGATCTGCCACCAGTGGGTTCACAATCTCAGCCTTATAATTTTGAATAATCAAAATTCAGTTTTATCAATTAACAATTATCTTTTCTTCCTCCAAGTAGTTATAATATTTTTTTTCTTGTTTTTCATATGTACCATTTTAATCATTCTCTTTTATTACTTTTCTAGTATTTATTTTTTGTAATAATTTTTAATGATGTATTTTCTGTATTAATGAGTTCGTTTGGGCTGTTATGCCTGTTGCACTCCTAGATTTTTGTGAGAATAAATAAATAATTATTCAATCATTGATTGCTGCAGCATTTGAGCAGTTCTGTCCTCATGTAAAGGACAATCCATAAGAAATTACACATCTTCAGTACATTGTGTAGCCCCTCAGGCTTTAAATCGAAATCACCACTGTTAAAATGAACTTTGAAATCACTGCCTTTGTAGATTCTATCAGCCCGTTCAATGACAAACTTCAGACATAACTCAAGTTGGGTGATAAATGGTTTTGTGCAATTATTGCACAAAATATGTTTGGTTTCAACAATGCACACAAATAACTACCTGTTTCAATTCCATAAATTATAAATGATACAATCTAATAAAGAGCATTATTGTCAACACAGAGAATCTGCAACACTGTAGTTGCATCGTTTTTACTGACCTCAATGTATTACCGCATACACAATGTATCATATCCACATACTTCATAACTGTAATACTACTATAAATTTAATAGTATCACTATAATGGGCACGCCAAGAGTAACAAGAAATCTTGTAGAGATCTACAAAATGCCTTGAGCATGCACAATAATACCATGAATCCAAAACAAATATTTTTGAAAATAGACCTTATATAGTGAGGTCCAGATTATAATGGCAGTGTAGGAAGATAGGAGAAAAGGGTTGCCAGATCTCAGCCTTGCCACTCAAACAGCTGATATTGCTATATCTGATGAATTTAACTGTTCATTATTGCTAAAAGTAGTTATTCATATTTTATTTGTCAAGAAAAAATATTTTTTCAAGATATAATCTTAAATTTTCATGATTGAGATCAAATATTTTGTCAATTAGTTGAATTTCTACATTGTTGATAAACGGTGTGGCAACATCGCAAAGCGAGAAAGAGGTAGCGCCATCTGCTTTGTTGAATGATAGACAAGGATAGCAACACCATTGCAAATCACACACTGACATCTGTCTGCCATTATAACGTGGACCTCTCTATAGAAATAGATATGACCTCTCCAGACATCTTTTGTTCATTCAATGAAAAATCCACTTGTCAGCTGATTGATTATGAATAATTCTATAGTATGATTTATCCTATCTTTAGAGTAGATGATTATAGTGATATTGGAGTATGGAAGAAATTCCTTTTCTTTTCATATTATCATTAAAATGCAAAATTTCAAAAAACCTTGTGTAAACATCGACGCACAGTTAAAAAAGGAATATTTCTGCCAAATCTCATCGAATTTTATCAATGCGTTTAGCCATAATGCGTTACATACAGACAAAAGAAAATCCAAGTTAAACATAGACCTCACTAAGTTTGGTCAATTAAAAAATACTTTTCAAATAACTTATAACTGTCAGTCCTTAACTCGAGCAATTTACGTTTTTTCACGTTGGGAGTTACGAGAAGTTGTCTGATAGGTCGTAATGAGGAACAGAAACACAGACTGTGTGAACTGTGAAAATTACTTGCTTGATACAGTAAGCACTGAGTTTAACCAAGATTAGGGACGTTCCGATACCGCCATTCTTTCGATACTTGGTATCGAGTCGGTATCGAAAGGAGGGTATCGATATTAGTAAAGTATCGATACCACAAGTATCGAAAGAAAAGTATCGATACCGATACCTCAAGCATCGAGTGAGCATTAAGTATCGGAATTACCAACTAAAATACTTATCTACTAACTGCAATCTATCAAGTAAAATGACTCCAGCTTGATCAATAAGGGTATCAATACGTTTCTTTCGATACTTTACTAATATCGATACCCTCCTTTCGATACCAAGTATCGAAAGAATGGTGGTATCGAAACTGGAACGTCCCTAAAGATGGGTAAATGACTCAAGCTCGGTCAATATTGGTTCAAAAATTACAAATTGATTTCATATTGTAGGAATATTTGTTCAAGAATTATAAATGTGGTCTTAATAGTAGATCAAATTGATAATTTTTGAACCAATATTGACTGAGCTTGAGTCAGTTATGTACTGTTTGTTATTAGTGATGTCATAATGTCTGGTAACTGCTACACTGGGCAAATACGAAATATGTTTGGTATACTTAAGAAGCTATGATGTCACTGAACAACTAAACAGCATAAATTCAAAGCTAGGAAACTTTAACCTCACCAAAAAATTGCTCACAAATTAAAAGATGGTGAATTCAGGTATCGGTATTTCCAGGTTTCTAATAACCAACAAACTATTTCAAAACTCTTAACTTCAGGGACTTGAACTTCTCATTCTCAATCTCAATGTTATTTCCAATTTCCAACAAAACAAAAACAAAACTAGAAATAGAAACTACTAGCATAGCGGTGTGGTGTTGGAAGCATAGTAATTTGTGACTCACTTGTTCCTTGTAGCCTATAATTTTCACTTATATCATCGTTCACAACGATCATCCTTCAATACTTTTTTCTTATTGAATCAGTACTATAATTTTCATCTATATTAATCCTTATAATCTTTTAAAATTTATATACAAATTTATTTATGATTATGTCATTAATTGAAGTGAACTACTTTTTGACGTGACAACGTCTTATAAATTGGTTTGCCGGGAGACACTTCAAGAAACTGCATTACGTTCCCACGTTATGCGCTCACAATGAGTGCGAGTGAGAGCGTTCGTTTCGGTTCACGGTCGTCTGGAAAGAGCACGAATAGGAGCAGTGGCGAGCAATGCCTCACCAACCCGAAGGCATTCACCTGGAGAGAGAGTGAAACGGAGCAGTCAACCTGCGCAGGCGCCGCAAGCAATCTCCTGCGGCTTTAAGCCCCGTTCACACGACCCGTGACTTGCCAAGTCACAGACGGCCTTGATCTGCCGCTTGTCGAGTAACGCGTCGTGAGAACACTGCATCAGTTGCTTTTCGACCTAGCTCGAGGTGGCTCGACCGAGCCACGCGCCGCCACGAGCCGTTCCCGACTTTTGTCGGTAAACTCATGAAACATCAAAGGCGCGAGCTCGAGCAGACGCGAGCCTTGCATCGGCTTGTGTACCCGTTCTCACGGCCTGCCATTCGCCGAGCCGAGCGCATGTCCTTTTGTACTGTGTTGTAGTACAAAACAACCGCAGACGGTAGCGCGGTGGACTTGAAATCCAAGGTAGCGATATCGTGGGTTTGAATCCCCGTGCCGCCGCATACTTTTATCAATAGTTTTTTATGTACTTACCTTTTTCGGCTTTTATTATAGGAATCCACCCACCAACGCTTTTTCCGTCTCAATCGTCTTTTCAAATATTCTCCAGTGCAGACTACATAGTATGCTGCAGCGCAAGCTATTAATTCGTTATCATCATTCCACATATTTCTACACTTCACAAAACCTACATCAACTGGTTTACATCAAACTCGAGAAGTCACAACAGTTCTTTGCTTCAACAATTCTTTTCTTCAACAGTTCTTTGCACAACAGTTCTAAACAACAACTAGACACCGACCCAGAGACCACGGTGCTCGCGTACGTCCGAACGGGCTTGAGGTACGACGTGCCGCCCCGAGTCCCACCGAGCCACCCCGCGCCGTGAGAACTGTTGGCTCGCAATTCCAGAGACTTCTCGTCGATCTGTGGCAGATCCAAGGACGTCTGTGACTTGGCAAGTCACGCATCGTGAGAACGAGGCTTAATTCAAAATGTCAAGTCAATGGTTGTCTCTCGCTCTTAGGTTGGCGCGGGCTAACCATGCCCGAGTGGAAGGGACGCGTGCCTCTCACTGACTCTCATTGTGAGTTATTATTTCATCCTTCTTCCTACTATACGAATGAATATTCACATTAAAATTATTTTACCACTCAAAGTCGTTGTCACGTAAAACTTTCGCCCGTATACCGACTTTACAGGCAACCATGCAATTTTTTTACCCATTTCGCCATTCGATACCGTTTCGATACTCCAACTTGCGTATCGATACCAGTAAAGTATCGAATCATTCGATACCGATACCACCGGTATCGAAAGCAAAGTATCGATACCATAAAGTATCGGAACGTCCCTAATGATCTATTAATCTATTTGATTTTTCGAAAAATAACAAAGGGAAACTGTGGATATATCTGTATAAATCATTCTAATAAATTAAACTTAGAAAAAGAATATTCGAATTTTATTGTTCATTTCTCTCATTATTTTGTCCTATTTTCAGAAAATGGATAAAGAGGTGAGTTTTGAAATAGATTTTCTACAACATAACCTTAAAAAACAGTATATAAAATTTATACAATTTATTGTTTTTTATTCCATATAATTATTTGGAAGTAACGTTTTTATCAGAATTCACATTACAGCATCAGAATTCACAGGGTGCTGCGATCTGGTTGTGAGGCTGCTGCGGCAGGAATTGATTTCTTTGATGTGTCCGTGGTAGCTTTCAGGAGGGCAGCCATGCGGTGGGGACTCTAGCTCCTTCTTTGTTGTTAGCTGATATTTATATATCTTTAGTCTTATCATCCTTTCTCCTTTTGTTTTTTTATGCATGTATTTTGTTATACCCTTTGTGATTACTAGTTAGTGATCTAATGCTGAGGTTTGCCTAATTTATTTTTCTGTTTTATTTGGCCATAGGCTACTTTGAATGCTTTACCTTCATTGCTTTGCTTTAAAATTTAGCTTCATCATGTAATATGTATACTTAGGGGGCACTAGCCATTCCTCTTTAACTTAGCTTGTTATTGTTATGCTTGTTATTATGCTTATTATTAGGTTATAATTATGCTTATTAGTTTTATTATTATTCTTCTTATTTTATATGCTTCTTTTTTGTGCTTTTTGATTGTTGTAATTGGTGTGTACCGTTGGAAAATAAATAAATAAATAAATTCAAGGAACACAATCAAGGCCTATATTGCAATATTGTCATTAAAATTAAGGCTCAACTCACACTTATTGTTTTTGAAGGGACGGATTCGAGGATCCAAAGGTTCATAGAACCCCACACGTCAACCGAAGCTTATTGTGTTCCCAAGTAGTATGTAGTTAGGTAAATCAATACCTGTGTCATTTACAAGAACCTGGAGTTTTTCCCTATACTAACATCCATTTCATCACCTGGTTGCTTGTCGTAATCCAATGTGATATGCTTGGCAGTTTCTTCAGACTGATTAGTCCTCTATTCAGCCTCTTGACCCGCATTTGTGCTGGAGTTTCAGCCATCTCTGGTCTCTTGGGTTTTTCTTTTTGCCCCTCCGAAACTGCCCTGATGGTGCAGATCCCGTGGGTTTGATGGCAAGGCAACTTCTGGAGTTGCCTTGGGGTCCCTTTTGGTCGCCTCCTACGACAAGCAGGGATATTGTGGGTGTATTCTGGTTTTCAGCACATTCTTGAGTACGATGTTCGACTCAAAGCTCCCCCAACCCACAGGGGGCAACTCACACTCACGCGAATCAAGTCGAGAAGAGACTCGACTCTAGTCGAGAGCATGTGTTTTCAAATGGTGACAATCGCGGAGACTAGAATCGACTGATCTGAGTGTCACCATATGGAAACACATGCTCTCGACTAGAGACGAGTCTCTTCTCTACCTGAGTCGCGTAAGTGTGAGTTGAACATACAAGTGTATGATTACAGAAGAAAGTCCATACTTTATTGTTATACAATAAGTTGTTAATATTTTGTTTAGCATTCTTGTCTGTTTTCTGTTCACACCCACCAAACTAGCAATCAGTTTATCTTAATCTAGAGAGCATAACTTGATGGCTGCCATTTCAACTTCAACTACCCCTCACTCACCCAGCGCACAGTAGTATATCTTGCCTGTCCAGGTGTACTGCAGAGTGCAGACGAATATCTGTACAGTTATAGCTCTTTGCCAAACCTTAACGTGAATGGCTGGCCTTAGCTTGAAATTTCATGACTATTAATAACCAGTACAATTACTGACATTGAACTGGAATTATCGTGATATAGTAACTCAAGGCAGCTGTCAAATTCAGTAGCTACTGCTCCTTCACCAATATTTGTGTCTTTTACATAAAGTGTAACAATGATCGATTGTCTTCTCATTGTTTGTGATGTCAATATTGCAGATGACGAGAGTTAAGCAGGAGAATGATAGCAGCCAAGAACCAGCGCCAGAGTGCAGCACTGCATGCTCTCCAACTGATGATGATTTCAGCCAACAACATTATCTAATCCCGGGCTATAATCTAATATTCATCAAAGAGGAAGAATATGGTGAGATTCGTGTTATTATTTCATTCATTTTCATTAATCAATGATAATAACACAACAGGAAATGAAGGAATAATTTATTATGTAGGATAATGGCTATCAGATGTGGTTGCCTGAGCAACAGTTATGGGTATAAGTTGCATTTATACACATTCCTTCAATAATTTGATTGTATGTGAGGATATATTATATACCACTATATACATAGTGGTATTGACAACATCAACGTCTTATTGTTTCAATAAATTGCCCTTCACTTGATTACTTGTGTTCACTACAGATTATCATCCTATTTCCAGCACAACTGATATGCAATAATGTGCTGTGTTTGCCAATTGTAGCCATGTTGCTCTTCTGAGTAGTCGATGAATAGTGGATACACCTCTCATCTCACAATTTCATGCCAGTTTATAGTTTTAATTTTAAGTTTGTGCCAAAACACAGGTGAAGATCCCTATATATTTGAGGGTATTTAAATGTTTTGAAACAATAAAGATAGGCGGCCATATCCATTAGAGCGAGTGTGGTTATCTGCATCATTTTCAAACAATTCAATCTATTCCAATTTAATCTATTTGTATGCCAATTGAGAAAATTCCATGGTCTGGACCAAAAATTATAAATAATTTTTCTCACTTATATCAATAAAAGAAATTGCTCATGGAAAATGTGTTTATTACTACGTTATTAGCATTCAATTTTTTGTCCCTCTGACTGACCAACATCTAACAAAAAAAAATTATTTTAATTTGTTTCATGTATAGCCTATACTATTTCTACAATCGGCTGCAAAACTCTTGGTTTGTATAAACTATTGTATCAATTGATGAATAATGATTATGATAATTAATGCGGTATGATTGAGATGAGGGAAGGAAAATTGTGTGATTGTTTTGCACTATATTTTATCATTACTTTATTATCTTAATTCTGCTTTAATCATTTACAAGTTGCATTATTGGTGTTTGCAGTTGAGCAAGAGGCAGAAGGATGTTCAGTGGAGAGTGACCCGGAGATGTGGCCTTCAAACTGCAGCACATCTGAAACTGCCAATGCAACAGAAGTGGGTGGACTGAATGCACATTCAATCTCTCCCATGGAAGAGTGCACTGAGCCATCTGTGGCTGGCAAAAAGATCAAGCTCTACAGCTGTGCTGACTGCAGCTATAAAACTCCATCGATCACTCATTGGAAGAGACACATGAGAAAACACACTGGGGAAAAGCATTTCAGCTGTGAGTATTGCGGCTATAAATGTACTCAATCTGGTAATTTGGAGAGACATATCAGAACACATACAGGAGAAAGACCTTTCAGCTGCGAGTATTGTGACTATAAATGTGCTGAATCTGGTAATTTGGAGAGACATATCAGAACACATACAGGAGAAAGACCTTTCAGCTGCAAGTATTGTGACTATAAATGTGCTCAATCAAGTGATTTGAAAAAACATGTCAGAACACATACAGGAGAAAGACCTTTCAGCTGCAAGTATTGTGACTATAAATGTGTTCGATCTGTTACTTTGAAATCACATATCAGAACTCATACAGGAGAAAGACCTTTTAGCTGCGAGTATTGTGACTATAAATGTGCTCTATCAAGTAATTTGAAGAAACATATCAAAACTCATACAGGAGAATGACCTTTCAGTTGTGAGTTATGTGATTATAAATGTGCTCAATCTGGTACTTTGAAGGAACATATCAGAACACATACAGGTGAAACACCTTTCAGCTGCAAGTATTGTGACTATAAATGTGCTGTATCAAGTAATTTGAAAAGACATATAAGAACACATAATAAATGAGAATCAACTACTAGCTGAAAATTTGTGACTTTACGTGTGCTCATTCAAATTCATTTTACTGTGTTTCCTAGTAAGGTGATCACTAATAACAGGACAAGTGTATTGAACATGTGTGTACACACAAATGTCGTCCATATTGTCGTTTCATCACAGCTAAAGGCTACAAACAACATTTGTTGAGGTTCTGAGTAAGTATCGGCTCACACCTCCCCCTCCTTTATTTATATTGCCAGAGTCGCCCTGGGCTGGCGTCTGTGGAGGGGCGGAGTGGGGGATGCTGCTCACAGTGTGGTGTGTGCCGGCGGGTGGTTGGGGACGGCTGGGCTCCTCGCGGTGTTGGGTGTCCTCCACATACACCACGGTTGTCATCTCACAACACTGAAATTCTCTCCTTTCTAAGAGGTGATAGGCCATGCTTTGGCACTACCTGGAGGGAGGGGAGCCGCTAGGAGTGGTGGGAGAGTAGTGGCAGTCATCACCGTCGTTGTAGTGCATGGCAACAGGTCAAAACTTGTCAGAAATGGTCTCCTAGTGTCTTCCAGACGAGCCTTTGTCACTGACTCCGGTCTGCCTCCAGATCAAGTGGTGTTCGGTTCGTCCTCTTAGTGACCCCTACCGGTCACCAAAGGTCACCTGACCTGTTTTTTTTTAGATAAATGAAAATTTAAACTCAAATAGTGCAGCTAAGAAAAATAAACAACATAAATTTGGAGATGCAAAAACCTAACCTCAACAAATCTTGCTAGAAGCCTTTTGCTGTGATGACACAACAATCTATGACAATATGTTTATCATGCATGTCTCACCGTTGGTGGCCAGCCTTATGAAATCAACCTCGCACTTTCCATTACCTACTCACAAGCATTACCTGCTCACATGGTCATCATCCACAATAAAATTATCAAGTCATTTGATAAAATAGTATCATGTTGATATTTTGCCCCACCATCAACTCAACGTCATGCAGCTTGATCCTCTGCTTCTCCCTCATTAGCTCTCCTATGGTGAGGTCCACGTTATAATGGCAGTATTTGATTAACATTGGTGTTGCTTTCCTTGTCTATCATACTTCATAGCAGAAAGCTCTATCCTTTTCTAGTTCTGCAACATTTCCAGATCCTTTTCCAACCATGTAGAATTATACTCAACAAAACATTCAATCTCAATAATTATGAAAATTTAGTATTTAATCTTTGGCAAATATATTTTCATGAGGAATAAAATATAATCGATCACTCTAAACAATATTTTCCTTTCCTGTTAATATTACATCAGATATATCATTAGCAGATATCCTCCGTAGAAGACAGTGACAAGGCAGAGAATTGGCAACGCTATTCTACTATCTTTCTCTACTGCCATTATAACATGAACCTCATTATAGTCATAGTCAGCCTTAACCTGGCTTCACCATCCTTGCCGAGGTCTAGAAACACTTGTGGAGCTCTCACTTTCAGTAGATTTCTGAATATGATAGTGTCCTTGCTGAAACCCTGCTCCATGCTATAGAGATGAATTCTCTTAATTTAAGAAATTAGTCTTGATTTACTGGGTAATGTTTAGGTATTAATATAATTATGTGAATCTACAACATTTTTTAATTAATAATTTATTGGCATGGGTAATTAAACAAATACATGACATTGATGTTCGGTAAATTCAAAATATTACAAAAACTTTAATAAACACCAGGATTAAAAAAGACATCACTAGCCAGTCAGTATTAAACTTTTTCATCAAATGGATTCAGACTGGGTATTTCTTATATCATATGGAAGCAGATAACTCACCGAACGTAGTGATGTCTATGTTCTAAGTCTGATTTTCTTTTGTCTGTCTGTATGTAACGCGATTACGTCCAAAAGAGTTGGTAGAATTTGGTTAGCCCAAATTACAAGCGAGAGCAGAGGACTGTCGATAAATATAAAGAGCAAAATATTGAATGATAATATGCTAGAATAAAGAGAGCAATAATTAATAGATTGAATGTAGTAAGTAATATTTTCAGCATTAAATTTATACCAGAAGTGACTACTCACCAGCAAGTAGTTTTCTTCAAATACTAAATACCAACTTACTCCAGGAATTGGAATTAGGTTTGTGGCAGGACAAGACGGAGTCGGGAAAAGGTGTTGGCCTCTCTTGTACATCTGCTACCCCTATCCGATGTATGTTAATTCTGGCATCAATTTAATTACTGATCAGTCCGAAAATTGCTTGGAAGATAACTCTACTATATTGACTATTACTTTACACTGCTGTACAATTCAAAGTCCGATCGCACTAGTTGAATATTTCGATTTATATATTCACAAATAACAAGGAAAAACTGTACTTTTCCCCAACTTGTGACAGTTAATATATCGATAATAATTTTAACACAACGATGAACGTGTAAAATTGAATTTCAACGGCAACAATCGAAAAAAAAACAGCAACGATCCTGTTTTTTCACCGTCCGATCCGAGCTGACAACTTCAACTGACGATTATGCGATAGAATAATCTAAATACTAACTTATCCGCTAGGGCGCAGCAGCTGCCGGCCTTGCCACTACAACTACCGCTAGACTTAAAACTAATTTAAACTACTTAATCTAAATACGCTAAAGGGCGTCACCAGAATTCGATGAGATTTGGCAGGAATATTCCTTTTTCAAATGTACGTCGATTTATACACAAGGTTTTTGAAATTTTGAATTTTAATGATAATATGGAAAGGTAGGAGTAGGAGTATGGTATATGGAGTACGAGTATTCCTCCATACTCTGATATCAGTATATATAACATCTACTTTGAAGATAGGATTAATCAGACTATAGAATTATTCATAATCAATCAGCTTACAGGTGGATTATTCATTGCATGATTACACAGATGTCTGGCCGTGTCTATTTCTATAAGGTAGGGTTTCAATGTTTTTTATGATGCGTGCCCTTCAGTATCAATATTCCCACATTTGAAAAACAAATTCAATAGGTGATTGAAAATAAAATAAAAAATAATCAAATGAACTAAATAATGCTGGAGAAATTATAATATTCTTGATTGAAACAAATTAATTTGAAATTAGTTGAGAGATATTTTTATCAGATGGAAAGATTATCACGGAACTGGATAAATTATCATATGGGATACAAATTCAAAGGTGAACTTAAGTTTATTATCTCATAAGTGAGTTTTTGATCTTGGATAAAACAAATGACAGTTTTTAAGAGTAAATTATGATTCAACTGAATCAACAAACTAGAATAGGTGACATCAGATACTTGTGGATGAGAAAAATGCGTGAGGTCTACTACGGCAATCTGTGAATTGAGAATGAATAAACAAGATATACTTACGAATGTAATTATTGATAAAGTTAGTTTCATTTCTAAATGAATATGAATTAAGTTTATTAATGTTGTTATAGAGAGCATTTGCAATAAATTTTAGTTATTCAATAACTGACCTGTTTTATTTACAGTTACCCATAATCTAAAATCTCTGGTCAGCAGTACATAGGTGTTAAGTCAAAAAATCCAATTTTCCAGTAGAGAGGAAAGAAGATATCAAAAAATTCTAACACAAGACTTGAAACACATTAAATTTCAAAGTTAACACATTATATTCGTTTTTATCCACAGTTCTGAATGGTACTCATGCATTTAATCAATATCAGATAGAATTTGATATTTATTCAAATTTTATGACTTAAGCCGTTGAGAGCATCCATATTTGATGAATGATTGTTGACTTATGTCTAAAATACCAGATTCCTTGCATATAGATTAGATCAGGTAAATTGATCAAAATACTCTTTCAGATGAAAAATATATTTATTTGATTTGGAATATTACTTAGTTTAATAAAAAAATAAATCAATTATTATTCTCTTCATCAATATTTACATCTCGCAGGTCTGTATCTATATCACAAGCCTGTGAAGCATGGGTTGTCAGACTCCTGTAAAATTCGTGGAATAGAGGTGGAATCAGAGGCAAAAGATCATTTTTCTTCTCGAAACTAATTGGTAAAATCCCGTTGTAGGATTTTTTACATGTGAATGACATAATGTTTTCCCCCTTCTCTTGAAATTTATTCTTTTGAATGGTACATTTTCCCCTAAACTCTCTTTGTAACGCACAATACCCACTTCAGACTTCACATACTGGAACCATTGTATGTTGCACCAGAAAAATTGTTCGTTTTCATCGGTTCTTTTCTTGAGAACTAAACCCTCTTTCAACAACTGGGAAAAGCTGAAAAAATGATCCTGCTTCATTTCGTGTACCACAAATGGATTCTTCTTGCCACATGACCGTACCAACTGGTAACAGTCATGTGGGTGGTAAATTGGTACCTGGGTCTTTTTCTTTCGTTTTTCAATGATTGAAAGATCAACATCACATTCCATGTGAGTATGTCCTGGAACTAGAAATTTATGGTTGATTGTATGGATGTGTGGGAAATCAGATACAGCCTTCATAAACATGACAGATACGTGTGAGTTTTTATTTGCTGAATACATTAGGGTTTGCTGATGACTATCAAAATTGTCATTTTGTTCCATTCTATGAATACTTAGCCAGAATGCAACTCCTCACGCATGATAATAAAAATTGAATCAAACTCAAATTTTCGATAAATCAGTCTAACCTCTTAAGAGAAATCTTCTGCTGCTTCCATACAAACTGGAAGCATGACAAATAATTGAAAACTTGACAAACTGAAAACTTGATGTAATCAAATCTTGAAGAATTTAAAATTGATCTATAACCATCCTCGGTTAAGCAAGAATCGATATGCAAAATTTCAAGTTAATCAGTCAAGTAGTTCTGACGTGATAATGCATCAAACATAATTTCCCTATACTTTACACCTGTATAGGCTACATTTATAATCCAGTTCTTTCCTTTATTATAGTATAGAAGATGATACATGGATGGATTGTTATTTTACTAAAAGATAGAATAAGTTGAATAGTTTCCCTTTCAGAGGGAGTTTTGACAACCCACAAAACTCATTTTTCATTTGAAGATATAACGAAAAGGTGCATATGACCTTATTTTTTTGCTCAGCTTGCCAAAATACCCCTCATTCCAATATTAAAATTTTCGACTGACTGTACAGTGAGTCAGTCATTCTATCAGGGCACGAATAATTTTGAAATTTGAATTAAATAAAAATGGAAGAATATAATTTCTTTATGTAAATAACAACACCTTCATTCAAAGACATATTAACTGCATGCGTTTTCATATTGCCGATACAGCATTGATGAAACTGTAAACGTTTATTTAGCACTTTGTCTCAAAATTTCTAGCTGAAAAATTGATAATCCATGCCACGTGTAGGCCTAAACAGTGCATCAGGAAAACGAAGTTTCAAAACTATGTTTTTC
Organism: Nilaparvata lugens; assembly: GCF_014356525.2. Taxonomy (NCBI): domain Eukaryota; kingdom Metazoa; phylum Arthropoda; class Insecta; order Hemiptera; family Delphacidae; genus Nilaparvata; species Nilaparvata lugens. The sequence continues at coordinate 36,500,460 of NC_052506.1, forward strand.
AGGTAGAAAGCAATATAGAAACAGATGTTCCTTTTTTAATTTCGACCATATGATTTGGTGATTTTTTAATGAAATCGAATGTACCATTAATGAAATTTAAACATCAATTTTGAAAAATCTAGAAGGAAGATTAAAATTTGGGCTTCCAGGTGCACGAGATTGATATTTTTAGAATCTATGTGCAAAATTTGGAGATCTAAATCATTCCCGTTTTTCCGGTATGCAATCCACAAGTTGACATGTTTTGATGCGAACAAACGAACAAACACAACCCTACTCTCTCTTATTATATAGAAGAAGAAGATAATTAATCAAAAACAAATCAATTCCATACAGTCATGTTTTCCAAGTGTCCAATGTTCAATGCTCAATCTGTGTTATGCCATTGCCAGTATGATAATATTCTAAAAACGTGTCAGTGGTACCAACGTCACAAGTAAGATTTAAGTACCAAAAGGTGGAACGTGAGTGGTGCATAAATGTTGACTTGAGACTTTTGTACCGCAATGGGGAATTCATCACAGATGATACTAATGTTATTAGTCAACTTACGTTTGTACCATTCTGTGAAATTCCTTTATATCATGATGTGAGATGTGACTAAAATACCATCATCAATAACTCAGGTAATATTCATAGTAGACTTATGCCGTTTGTACCATCTAAAAGCAAATTTTTTTCTACATTTTCATATTGACATAACTCATTTTGACCAAAAATTGACTTAACACCTTTGTACTGCCGACCAGAGCTATATAAATAAAAATCGAGCCTCAAATTGTGACATTCAATAACTTTTAGTATTATCATCAACTTCAAGAGAGGATATCTCGGGAACTGTTGGGAATATCACAAAATTCCACTGAACAAAAAGTGTAGGGAATTTATCAAGCTTTATTTTTGAGTTTTTAGTTATGTCGGTTGAATGCATTGTTCTCAAGATATGAGCGTGGAAGCAGAACGCTGAAAAATGCAACTTTTAAACCACCCTCATCCCCTTAGCACATGAGTTAGGAATGGGGACTTTTGATGTGTTCTCCTCTTAACTAGTCTCAACAAAGCTGCAAAGTCAAAAATTTTGTTTAAATCATTCCCTTCAAATTCCTTTGTCAATTGGTCTATTGTTGCAAAAATGGAGATTTCATACTCAACACTAACGCTGCTGCAAAAGGTGCAGAGAAATTCGTAAAAGTGTGAAATTATGCATCAAATTGAAGAGAATTCAATGTTCTATAAGCTCATAATTAGCATGGATTTTTTCCATCGATTTTTAAAAAGTTATAAGGGCTAAAATATAAAAAAATTTATGGCAAACGTATTCTTTTCAAAAATGTCACACCTCCAAGAGCGGATATCTCGAAAAATAGAGAAGATATAAAAAAAGTTATGGAATGAATATTGTAGGAAATTATGTGAGCTTTAATTTGTTATATGACAGTCAAGTCCTTAGGATACTTAGTTTTTGAGTTGCATATGAGAAACCAAAAAATGGTACCTTGAAACCACCCCCTCCACCTTATCACAAGGGGTAGGGGTGGGGACTTTTGATATGTTTACCTCCTTACTACCCTAAACAGAACTGTGTGGGGGTCAAAAATTATCTTTCCAAGTTTTCCCTCTATACCCTTTTTTGAGCATTCATTGCCTGGACTAATTTGTGATAACAAAAAATAAGAAGTAAAAAATAATAGATATTCAATAAAGAAAAACAAAAATAATTGAATAAAAAAGAAACAAATAAATATATAAGCATAAAATTGTGAACTGAACGAATCATACAATATCAAGAATTATTTGAATCATACAATGGTTTAAATAAAAAAACAATGAAATTATTGGTATTTCACCAGTCCCATCAACACTGAAAGCCGCGTTCAAAGAAAAGTTTAGTTTTTTCCTACTTCAAACCATTCAACTTAATCAAGTGTTAAAAAAAAAAACACTGAAAATATTATTGCGTGCTGTAATAACAAAATATGCGGCAAACCTAACTCTATTTATAGCATTTTTGTTTCTTTTAAACGTTTATTTTGAAAATGTTTTAAACTTCGTTGTGAACCTAGTAGGCAGTTTGATAGAAATTTTTATAAAAGTCTCTGATGGTGTTGAAAAAAAGGCATGTAAATGACCATTGCCAATATAGGCCTAGGTACCATAACAGCAAATCCATGTTATGTTAGTTTAATTCACTTCAGGTATTATTTTTAATATTATGCTGATATTTTGTAGATAGAAACACGATTCTGATGACTATATCGTCTATAAAGTTAACCATTATAAAAATTAAAAAGATTGAATCATTGTTCTACATTTTGTTGTTTATAAAGATATTTTCAGAAATGTCAACACAGTATAGATATTGTATTTTAAATAAATATTAATGTACCCACCATACTAATTATCGATCGAAAATGTGCAATGAGACAAGAATAGAGCGTATTCAACAATCAAAAAACAAGCATTATTTGCTTGTAAAATATATAATACATTTTTAATGTGAAATACTGAAACAATCTTATTCGAAGTTTTAAAGTGAAGTTTATAATTGGCGGTTAGTGTGTGCAGTGCATGTCATGGTTGGAAGCCTTCTAAATAACTAAGGTGACACCAGGTCTGGTGTTTATTCTTGAAATTCATAACGAAACAAGAGTTAATTTCATGTATTTAAGTGAGTAGATCATGGTTTTATTGTTATTAGTTTTAGTATGAAAGATAGCATCTTTGCATTTACTCGATATCAGGTAGGATATTATGTAGTTGCGATAAAAATACGTAAAAGTTGGACATTCCAACTTTAAATATTATAAAAATATCTTCAAATAAATCTTATCAGGAGAAATAGAATAATTCATTTTCATAACCTGAAAAGTATATGCAAATAGCTAAGTCGTTGGGTTGGTCAAGCTGGTAGTCAATGTCAATGGTCTATTTGATTTTTCAAAAAATAACAAAGAAAAACTGTAAATATAATTATGTTGAATCAATCCAATAAATTAAACTTAAAAAACGAATATTTAAATTTTATTGTTCCTTTATAGTATAGTATTTTGTCCTATTTTTAGAAAAATGGATAAAGAGGTGAGTTTTTGAAATAGATTTTCTACAACATAACCTTAAAAAACAGTATATAAAATTTATACAATTTATTGTTTTTTATTCCATATAATTATTTAGAAGTAACGTTTTTATCAGAATTCTTATTCATAGTGTTATCTTGTCTATATAAGGGTGTGATCACATTAAATGCATTATTTTATGTGCCAGTAAAAGATTCCTCAACATAACCTTACAAATCAGCATTGCTTAACACTTATCAATTCATATAATTTATTGTTTCTTATTCCATATATGATTTTTCCGGTATAAGGTTTTTCATCAGAATTCATATTCTTATTGTCATCCTGTCTATTTAAGGGTGTGATCACATTGAATGCATCTATGTGCTAGTAAAAGATTGATCATGCTTATGCATGACCAAGCGGACAGATGAGAAACAAAATCTGGTAAGAGTCTGCACACAGGAGCAATAGTTGCTGCCACTAGCTGTTTAGGAGTGTAAGATTGTCCGATACTTGGATAAATAGATGGCATTTCCAATTCTGTGTTCCTGCAACAGCAAATTGAGCTAGTGGGAAACCTACTGTTGTCTCCATATAAGCACGCTACATACAAAGACATTAGTGGCCTCCAAATTTAAAGCAAATTATATGGAGTAGAAAAGGCTAGTCCCTCCCTAGCCTTTGGTAAGCCAATACCAAACTACAAGGCAGAGGTCAATTTTCTTTTTACTTAGCCTTTGAATATCCACTGATCTCCGTCTGTGTTGTGTACACTGACCACCCGATCGTGTGTTGATGGGAAGGATATTATTCCATATCCTTCTTAAAGATTCGACAATTATTTGTTGAAACACTGCTTCGCCTGCTCAAAAATATCTGCTGCCAACCTCTTGGACAAATCTGGTGCTCTACCCCTTGCGAAAATAGTGGCATCGTCAGCAAACATGAGGATGTTGCCCATAAATCCAAGGTCATTTATCATTACCAGGAACAGAACAGGACCAATCACTGAACCTTGTGGCACTCCGTGACGAACCCGTAATGGACCTGAGTTTGCTCCATCAAGGGTAAGAACCTGCCTCCTATCAGAAAGGTAGGCTCTGAAGGTGGCAAGGACTGGACCGCGCACTCCATAAGCAGCCAGTTTCTTGAGGAGAATATCGTGTGAAACACACTCAAAAGCCTTGCTCAAGTCCGCCAGAGCAAGAGACACTGAGTCACCCGCCTCAAAAGAGTTGAGGATCTCAGCAACTAGCTGTGATACCGCAGTGACCGTTGACTTTCCCTGCCTGAATCCATGCTGGGCGTTTGTAAATAGGTCTCTTCTTTCAAAGTAGAGAACCAGCTGCTTCTTCATGCACACCTCAAAAATCTTTGCCAGAGCTGGAATAATTGAGATGGGCCTGTAGCTACCCATGTCTGATGGATCTCCCTTCTTGAAGACAGGTACAGTTCTGGCAAGCTTCAGAGCAGAAGGGAAATAGCCTGCCTCTAGGCAAAAGTTCAAGACAATGCTGAGGGGGTGAGCAATCTCCTCAATAATAGCTTTCAATAGGTCAACTGACACACCATATATATCCTGGGTACTTTTACCTTTGAAACTCTTTACCATCAGAATGATATCGTCTGCTGTTACCGGGTCCCACCTATCAAAGACTGTGTTGTGATTTCCTGGCACGTGGAAGTCTTCATCTGCTTCACTTCTCCCTGGAATCGACTCCACTATCCTCTCGACCTGCTGAATGAGAAAATGATTGAACTCATCGGGGCTGGCAGTGACTTTAGGCCTCACCCTCTGACAAGCAGACCCAGTGATGGACCTGACCAGGTTCCAAGCTGCCTTACACTTATTAGAGGCTTGGTTAATTGTACTTATGTTGGCCTCCCGTTTAGCTAGATCTACTTCTTGTCTATATATTTGTTTTGCCCTGAGATATTGCTCATTATATTTATTTTTATCCTCATCATTGAGGCTAGCCCTGCTCTGATAGTTTAGTGACAGAACAATATTCTTGAGCAATTGAAGTCTAGGTGTGTACCATCACTTATTTGCCTTTCCTTTTATTATGAGTCTGGCAACTTTGTTGCTTCTGTGGTCTTCAAGGAAAAATGTTCTCAAATACTTCTGTGAATTTTTTGAAAAATCTATCGAATAACTCTTCAGGGTTATCCGTACAGCCAGGAAGTATCATTGTCCAGTTTACATTAGCTAATGCCATCTTCAATAGTGGAAACTTATCAGGATCAATTTTTCTCACTGATTTTTTATAAAGATTGTGCCATGGCAAGGTATGGGGGGTGTCACTCATCACGCTCCGCCAAACATCTATCACCACTGCATCGTGATCGGCAATCAAAGGGTCCTGAACAACTACATTATAGCTCCAAGTGTCAAGAGAAGTAGCAACAGTATCCAAGCAATTATTTCCTCGGGTGGGCGCATGATTTGTAATGTACATTCCATGACTTTGGAGAATACACCTAAATGTGTGATAGATACTGTCATTAACATTTAACTGGACATTCAAATCACCACCAAGTACAATAGGCAAGTGCAAATTGCTTAAACTTGAAAGACATTTGTCCATAGCATTGAAAAAATGTTCAATATTGCCATTTGGAGAGCGATAGACTGAGACGATAATAACAGAATACTCATCAATCTTTACTCCTGCAAGTTCAATATCTAGCTCAGCACTGAAGGTACTCAGATCCAGACGATCAAAACTTAAAAAAACTTCAAAACTTGCAGGTTAAAGTTGAGAAACAGGAAAGTGCTTTTGATGACAGTTGGATTGGAGCTGCACGTAGTGATACAGCTACTCAGCAGGCATGTATTGTTGAACAATCCACCTTGAAATTTACTGACTACAGCTATATGATAAAGTTGAATCCCATTTTCTTGCAACTTTTCTACTGTTGATAGTATATAATGAAATTAGTTGAAAGATTATTTCAGTATCAATATTCTTTATAATTATGCAATATTTTTATTGATCGCCTTTCATGCATCTTAAAAAAAGTAGAGTAGACATCAATGGGAACAATAGAAAAAGGTCCATTCTTAAAAAGATACATTCTTGAATCTATTGATCGATATTCTAACAACAGAAATAAACAAACAACTACTACAACCCATATTTTAATAGTGATCACTATTACTTGCTGAGTTTGATATTCGTCTAGTTTTCAAGTGACACAAGAATCTGTTATGTTTACAGATCAAGATCGAGAAGCAGGAGGATGAATTTGGAGAATGTGAATTAGCAACTAGCAACGTCAAAGATGAGTCATCCTCGCACAATGGTTCAACTTCCAATCAGGCATGTATTCTATCTTGGCTAGATTAAATTAATAATGCAGTTTAGTTTGTAATTTTTCCATCAAATTATAATTAAAACTTATTGCTGAATGAATTTTGTTTCTTCCAGAGTCGGCAGAAAAACAGTATGAAAATTCTAAATTGTAAAAAGCTCTATCAAATAATCAGAATAATCTTCAGTAGGTATATAATAATGGAAAGAATCGGCTCTTATGATCATGAATGATGCATCATAACGTCTCAACTACTGATCTGATTAACTTGAAATTCCGCATATAGATTCCCAATTTACATAGAATGGCTATAGCCTATAGGCCTATTTTCAGTTCTTCAAGATTTCAGAACGTCAAGTTTCAAGTTTGTCAACTGCTTCAGACACTTACAGAGCACAGGACACCAGCTTGTTATTATTATTATTATTATTAGCGAATGGCTTGAATTGTGTGGAGTCCCTCAGGAAGACCAGCTTGTTTGAAATAGATGGATAGAATTCTATTTCCATCAAATTCAAGGAACACAATCAATGCCTATATTGCAATATTGTCAATAACATTAAGGCTCAACTCACACTTTTTGTTTATCGTTTTTGAAGGGACGGATTCGAGGATCCAAAGGTTCATAGAACCCCACACGTCAACCGAAGCTTATTGTGTTCCCAAGTAGTATGTTAGTTAGGCAAACCAATACCTGTGTCCTTCACAAGAACCTCGAGTTTTTCCCTACACTAACATCCAATTCATCACCTGGTTGCCTGTCGCAATCCAATGTGATATGCTTGGCAGTCTCTTCAGACTAATTAGTCCTCGATTCAGCCTCTTGAATCGCATTTGTGCTGGAGTTTCACCCATCTCTGGTCACTTGGGTTTTTCTTTTTGTCCCGCTGAAACTGCCCTGATTGAGCAGATCCCGTGGGTTTGAAGGCAAGGCAACCTCTGGAGTTGCCTTGGGGTCCTGAGTGTCACCATTTTGAAACATGCTCTTGACTAGAATCGAGTCTCTTGTCGACCTGAGTCGCGTAAGTGTGAGTTGAACATACAAGTGTATGATTACAGAAGAAAGTCCATACTTTATTGTAATACAATAAGTTGTAAATATTTTGACTAGCATTTTTGTATGTTTTCTGTTTACACTCACCAAACTAGCAATCAGTTTATCTAGATTAGAGAGCATAACTTGATGGCTGCTATTTCAACTTCAACTACCCCTCACTCACCCAGTGCACAGTAGTATCTCTTGCCTGTCCAGGTGTACTGCAGGGTGCAGACGAATATCTGTACAGTTATAGCTCTTTGGCAAACCTTAACGTGAATGGCAGGCCTTAGCTTTAAATTTCATTATTATTAAGATCCAGTACAATCACTGTCATTAAACTGGAATTATCGTGATATAACTCAAGGCAGCAGTCAAATTCAGTAGTTGCTGCTCCTTCACCAATATTTGTGTCTTTTACATGAAGTGTAACAATAATCGATTGTCTCCTCATTGTTTGTGATGTCAATATTGCAGATGGCGAGAGTTAAGCAGGAGAATGATAGCAGCCAAGAACCAGCGCCAGAGTGCAGCACTGCATGCTCTCCAACTGATGATGATTTCAGCCAACAACATTATCTAATCCCTGGCTATAATCTAATATTCATCAAAGAGGAAGAATATGGTGAGATTTGTGTTATTATTTCATTCATTTTTATTCATCAATGATAATAACACAAAATCTTGTTGTGGCGCACTCACACAACTTTCCTTGCCGTTATGAAAATTGATCAACCGACGCTAGTGTTCACGCGCATCTCAAGTCTACTATTCAAAGATCTGAGCCAGCTGGTGACAGGACAACGCTGGAGACACAAGAGGTATGCTATCTCCTCATAGTGAATGATTCAATAGAATCAACAGTTGCCAACAGTTTGCAATTAAATAATCACATTTTCTCGAACTTCAAGCTTGTTGTCAAATTTAGGTAAAAATGTTACTGAACATTAATTGTAGAGATTTACAAGCTCAATCTTTTTCACTTGAATTTTTTTGTTTTAATTGTATCTGAAGCCTGATAATTGGGAACCTAAAATCAAACTTTGCTTAGATGGGGCGGAGCTCCTGAGATTTGTACAGATATGGGACTTGTGGCAGTTGATAGAGCTTATCAATGACTATTTTAGGTATAAATATGATCAAAATCGTTGGAGCCGTTTTAGAGAAAATCGCGAAAACCTCTATTTTTCGCAACATTTCCGCCATTTTAGCTGCCATCTTGAATTACATTTAATCAAAATTGTTTGTGTCGGATACTTATATTTTAAGGACCTTAAGCTCCGAATTTCAAGTCATTCCGTTAATTGGGAGATGAGATATTGTGTACACAGACACACATACACTCATACACACACACATACAGACCCAAAAACCACTTTTTTGGACTTGGGGGATCTTGAAACGAAAAGAAATTTAGAAATTGGGGTACCTTAATTTTTTTTGGAAAGCAATACTTTCCTTACCTATGGTAAAAGGGCAAGGAAAGTAAAAAAGGAAATGAAGGAATAATTTATTATGTGGGGTAATGACTGTCAGATGTGGTTGCCATAGCAACAGTTATAGGTATAAGTTGCATTTATACACATTCCTTCAATAATTTGATTGTATGTGAGGATATATTATATACCACTATATACATAGTGGTATTGACAACATCAACGTCTTATTGTTTCAATAAATTGCCCTTCACTTGATTACTTGTGTTCACTACAGATTATCATCCTATTTCCAGCACAACTGATATGCAATAATGTGCTGTGTTTGCCAATTGTAGCCATGTTGCTCTTCTGAGTAGTCGATGAATAGCGGATGCCCCACTCATCAAACTAGAGCTCACAATTTCATGTCAGTTTATAGTTGTAATTTTGATGCACATTTCTTACAGTTTGTGTCAAAACGCAGGTGAAATTTCCTATTGTGATGAATCTTTCAAATAGATCTCATGAAAAGAGAGAAAAAATTGTGATTACCTTTTAAAATGAAAGAATTTGCTAAGGGAATAGTTAGCGACCGAGCGATAAAGCTTACTTATCAATAACTGTATATTTGATAAGAGTACCGTTCTGTACCGAATATTTTCTAGGAAAATTATTCAATAAAATTATAATTATTTTGCAAATAAAGCACAAATTATTTATGAATCGCTCACTGATTTTGAGGTTACACTTTGTTTACTATCGATCAGATGTTTTTAAAACAGTTCGAACGCAGCTGACTGATTCAAAGTATTGTCAAATGTCACGCTGGCTTCACGTAAGATATAATACCATCTCTAAAAATTATAAAACTATCAATAAAGGATCAAGAATTTCAAATAAAAAAATAAAATGTATGTGTTATCGTTGAAATTACTTATTATTTAAGAAATTATATTATATGTCAGGTCTTATTGTAACTAAATAGGTCATAGCATGAAATTATATTATTGATAAAATGGCAGAAATTAATTATAACAGTCTCAAACCTAACAAAAATTGTATAAGAATATTAATTTATTAATGATTTAATTCAACTGAACCACATGGTAATTAAATCTCTTGGCAGGTCTAAGCCAATCACAGTGCATAGAAATAGCACCAAGAAGGTGATCGTTTGAAAGCAACACATGTTAATCTATTATCAGACACCAACCCTGCCTTATCATTTACGCTAGCACATGTACATTGTATGAGAGGAACTATATCCAGAAGATTAAGCAGTTTTAAGAATTACATGTCAGTTTATAGTTGTAATTTTGATGCACATTTCTTACAGTTTGTGTCAAAACGCAGGTGAAATTTCCTATTTATTCAACAGTATTTTTGTGTTTTGAAACAAAAAAGATAGGCAGCCATATACATAACCAATCATTTTCAGACAATTCAACCTATATGTATGTCAATTTTGAGAGAAAACCATGGTCTGGATTAGCAATCATGGATCATTATTCAATAAAAAAGTAGCTCATGGCATAATTTATTTGTTATTATTATTATTTCTCTGATTGTTCATAATCCAACCGAATATTTAACACTATAATGTGTTTTATGTATATACTATTTCTACAATCGGCTGCAAAACTCTTGGTTTGTATAAACTAATGTATCAATTGATGAATAATGATTATGATAATTAATGCGGTATGATTGAGGTGAGGCAAGGAAAATTGTGTGAGTGTTTTGCACTATATTTTATCATTACTTCATTATCTTTATTCTGCTTCAATCATTTACAAGTTGCATTATTGGTGTTTGCAGTTGAGCAAGAGGCAGAAGGATGTTCAGTGGAGAGTGAACCGGAGATGTGGCCTTCAAACTGCAGCACAACTGAAACTGCCAATGCAACAGAAGTGGGTGGACTGAATGCACATTCAATCTCTCCCATGGAAGAGTGCACTGAGCCATCTGTGGCTGGCAAAAAGATCAAGCTTTACAGCTGTGCTGACTGCAGCTATGAAACTACACGGATAACTCATTTGAAGAGACATATGAGAAATCACACTGGGGAAAAGCCTCTCAGTAGTGAGTATTGTGACTATAAATTTACTCAATCTGGTACTTTGAAGGAACATATCAGAACACATACAGGAGAAAGACCTTTCAGCTGCGAGTATTGTCGCTATAAATGTGCTCGATCAAGTAATTTGAAGGAACATATCAGAACACATACAGGAGAAACACCTTTCAGCTGCAAGTATTGTGGCTATAAATGTGCTCGATCAAGAGATTTGAAATCACATACCAGAACTCATACAGGAGAAAGACCTTTTAGCTGCGAGTATTGTGACTATAAATGTGCTCTATCAAGTACTTTGATAAAACATGTCAGAACACATACAGGAGAAAGACCTTTCAGTTGTGAGCTATGTGACTATAAATGTGCTCAATCTGGTACTTTGAAGGAACATATCAGAACACATACAGGAGAAACACCTTTCAGCTGCAAGTATTGTGGCTATAAATGTGCTCGATCAAGTGATTTGAAAAAACATGTCAGAACACATCATAAAGGAGAAACAACTACTAGCTGAAAATTTGTGACTTTACGTGTGCTCATTCATATTCATTTTACTGTGTTTCCTAGTAAGGTGATCACTAATAACAGGACAAGTGTATTGAACATGTGTGTACACACAAATGTCGTCCATATTGTCGTGTCATCACAGCTAAAGGCTTCAAACAAGATTTTTTGAGGTTCTGAGTAAGTATCGGCTCACAACTCCCCACTCCTCTATTTAAATTGCCAGGGTTGCCCTGGACTGGCGTCTGTGGAGGGGCGGAGTGGGGGTGCTGCTCACAGTGTGGTGTGTGCCGGCGAGTGATTGGGGACGGCTGGGCTCCTCGCGGTGTTGGGTGTCCTCCACATACACAACGGTTGTCATCTCACAACACTGAAATTCTCTCCTTTCTGAGAGGTGATAGGCCATGCTTTGGCACTACCTGGAGGGAGGGGAGTCGCTAGGAGTGGTGGGAGAGTAGTGGCAGTCATCACCGTCGTTGTAGTGTATGGCAACAGGTCAAAACTTGTCAGAAATGGTCTCCTAGTGTCTTCCAGACGAGCCTTTGTCACTGACTCCGGTCTGCCTCCAGATCAAGTGGTGTTCGGTTCGTCCTCTTAGTGACACCTACCGGCCACCAAAGGTCACCTGACCTGTTTTTTTTTTAGATAAATGAAAACTTAACCTGCAAAAACCTAACCTCAACAAATTTTGCTGTGATGACACAACAATCTATGACAATATGTGTATCATGCATGTCTCACCGTTAGTGGCCAGCCTTATGAAATCAACCTCGCACTTTCCATTACCTGCTCACATTTATTAAAACTATTTTAGGTAAACCTTGTCTCTTTATCCAACTAAATTTTTATTCAAAAAGGTTAAAGTGTTAACAGTCCGTCAATTATATATTAGAAACCTCATAATTTTCATTAGATATAATAAAGATATTTTTCTATTCCGTGAATCAAACCTCAATTCACGACCTTTCAGAATTAGGTTTAAAAATATAAGAATGGATCTTAATGTTTGCCGGATACAATACTTCTACCCAGCTAATAAATTAATCAATAAAATTCCAGATAACCTTACAGAGCATATTAATCGAAATTCTGTCACATTGCTTAAAAAAAGAACTATTGAATGGATAATCACCAGTGAAATCGAGGACATACTTTTTGAGTGGCTCTTATCTTTGTTTCAATAATATGTTTGCCATCTCTCATTCTTTCTCTTCTCCTCCTTTCTCTCTTTTTTTCACCCTTATTCCACATACTCATCATCTTCTTTTATTAAATATTATAATTATCATATAATTTCTTATCCTATACTATTTGGTCTGGCCAGAGAACTCGAATTGTACTATATATACTTACTAATGTAATTATTGATAAAATGAGTCTCATTTCTAAATGAATATAAATCAAGTTTATTGATGTTGTTATAGAGAGCATTTGCAATAAATTTTAGTTATTCAATAACTGATAGCTGTTTTATTTACAGTTACCCATTATCTACTATTCGTTATTATTATTTTATAAATAAAAATCGAGCCTCAAATTTTGACATTCAATAACTTTTAGTATTATCTCCATGTATAGAATTTACTGAGGATTTAAATAAAAACTCAGAATAATAATTGAGTTTCAAAAACCCTATTACTCTTATTGACCAAGGTAATAAACCTTACATATTGACTAGCCTTCGTAGGTACTGCTGTACTTGATTGTTTATAATGTCGTTTTCACAGTAACATTTTGCATTGCGCACTTGGTGTAGATAAGGCTTACGATGTACAGTAAATACAGAGGGCAACCTCATCCAAAAATATATCTTAATTTCAATTCAAATACATTCTAACATTAAATACAATAAAAACTAAATATATAACTTTTTCACCTAATAGAAGCGGTCAACCTTCAGAACATTTAAAACTAATAATACATATTCATAACTGCGACACACCCAACTGTACTTGTTCAACTATAGAAAGAGTTAAGTCAATGAAATATTTAGGAATTACGATTGATCAGCATATTAAATGGGACATTCACATCCAAAATCTTTGTTATAAATTAAAATACTTGATTACAATATTTTACAAAATTAATCAATTGAAAGACTTGAACATTCTCAGAACAATTTACAATGCATATGCTCACTCAATCTTCCACTACAATATAGAAGTATGGGGAGCAGCCTTTGACACCCATTTCAATAAACTTTTTACTATTCAAAAGCATATCATCAGGGCTGCGCTAGGAAGACCAAGACGCTATCCTAGCAGACTAATATTTGATGAGATAAACTTACCAACGCTTCGCCAAACGTACATAACAAACTTAATTATATTCATAAATAAAAATACTCATCTATTTACTCAACGCAATGTCACTTACAATTTAAGACCAGCAAGTGTAAGTGCTTACAGTATAAATTTCACTGCATTGACAACCAGCAATCATCAGTTCAAGTTCCAGAGCAATAAGCTAATAAATAGGATACCAGACGATTTCATTAGGGATAAAATTACAAGTAATAAATTAAATAAAATAAGATCCTGGGTAAAAGAGAATTACTTTTTTAAAATCGAAAACTAAATTATTATAATTATGACTTGTTTTTAACACGCTCAGTTTAAACTTGGTTTTTTTGATTACCTAAAAGAAATTTTTTTTATTATTATTATAATTTCTATATTACCTATTTCTATTATTGGGCTTGTTGATTTTTGATTCAAGAATTGATTTTGTGTGTTTATTTATACATATTTTTGGTTTTTAGTTTACTATCTTTTGGTTTGTATTTTAGAATATTATCACGGCAAATGTACCAATAATTTAAAGATTATTTTCGAACTCGTGGCTGGAGCTCAAGGCTTCTTTTTCCAGCCACACCAATGTATATTAGTTGATAAGTGTTATTTTGTAAATTTCTAGTGAATTGGTAAATAAATAAAAATTTTATTAATATATATCACACATTTAAACTTCAAAGTAGAAATATTTTTAAAACTCATATTAGTGACGACCCTTTCGTTATCATAATCTACTGTTTCGATATTCAATAGAGAAAAACAAAAATAATTGATTAAAATAGAAACAAATAAATATATAAGGTAAGCATAAAATTGTGAACTGGACGAATCATACAAGGGTTCAAATAAAAATCTGATGAAATTATTGGTACCTATTTCACCATTCCCATCAACACTGAAAGCAGCGTTTAAAGAAAAGTTTAGTTTTTTTCTACTTCAAACTATTTAATCAAGTGTTTCAAAAAAAAAAAAAACACTGGCGTGTGAATGACCATTGCCAATATAGGCCTAGGTATCATAACACCAAATCCATGTTATGTTAGTTTAATTCACTTCAGGTAGGATTTTTAATATTATGCTGATATAGTCTATTGTAGATAGGAACATGATTCTGATGACTATATCGTCAAGAACGTTAACCATTATAAAAATCAAAGAGATTAAATCATTGTTCTACATTTTCTTGTTTTTAAAGATATTTTCAGAAATGTCAACACAGTATGGATATTGTTTTTTAAATAAATATTAATGTACCCACCTCACTAAGAATACTTTTACCTGCCATCTGAATAGTTTTTGTGTTATTGTGTATGTTGAAATCGAACTCTATGACGCCATCGATCCCACTAATGTGTGTAATGGATGAAGCAGAAGGTATTAAAGAATCGATCGAAAATGTGCAATAAGACAAGAATAGAGCTTATTCAACAATCAAAACTCAAGCATTATTTGCATGTAAAATATATAATTAATTTTTTATGTGAAATACTGAAACAATCTTATTCACCAAATAAGTGTGATGACATACCTAGCTCATCTGGCTGGTTAATGGTCCTACAAATTTCATTTCATTTTTTTTTCATCCCACTGACCACCTATGAAAGGGGTATAAGGATTTGTCAATTATAATCTAAGTCGTCAATCTTTGCATTCTATAATGCAAAAAGAATCTTCACTGGAATAAGGACAAACCTGCAACAACTCCTCCCTCACCTTAATTCTGAACTTTTCACCTGTAAGAGCTTTTATGCGTGTTGGCAATGAATTATAAAGCCGAATTCCTGCACTCTTTACCCCCCTCTCATACATGCCAGTTCGATGAATGTCGTCTCTGAGGTTTTGTCTATATCTGGTATTGTATGAGTGGAACAACTCTCCTGTATTGAACCTATCTTTATTCCTATCAATAAAACAAAGAGCCTCTAAAATATATACACCTGGTAGTGGGAGAATCTTTAACTCTTTGAAATAATCTCTACAACTTGCTCTAATAGATTCACCCACCATCACTCTAACTGCCCACTTTTGAATCCTAAATATATGTATTGCATGAGTTGAATTGCCCCAAAATATAACACCGTATGAAAGAAGAGAATGGAACACAGCAAAATAAACACTTCTAAGCGTTCCTGCATCCAGCAATTTCTTCACGGTTCTAAGAACAAATACTGCTGAGTTTAGTTTGCTTTTTAGCTGGTCTAAATGAGGTCGCCAGGAGAGTTCAGAGTCCAGCACTACTCCAAGTACCTTTGCCTCGTTTGCTGAACCTATGTTTCCATCTCTCGTATCCAATACTGCTTCCCGAGCCGTCCTGAATGGAATCTGCATAGTCTTATTGTAATTTAGTACCAACATATTTGAGGCCAGCCATTCTTCTAGTTTACTATCTTTTGGTTTGTATTTTAGAATATTATCACGGCAAATGTACCAATAATTTAAAGATTATTTTCGAACTCGTGGCTGGAGCTCAAGGCTTCTTTTTCCAGCCACACCAATGTATATTAGTTGATAAGTGTTATTTTGTAAATTTCTAGTGAATTGGTAAATAAATAAAAATTTTATTAATATATATCACACATTTAAACTTCAAAGTAGAAATATTTTTAAAACTCATGTTAGTGACGACCCTTTCGTTATCATAATCTACTGTTTCGATATTCAATAGAGAAAAACAAAAATAATTGATTAAAATAGAAACAAATAAATATATAAGGTAAGCATAAAATTGTGAACTGGACGAATCATACAAGGGTTCAAATAAAAATCTGATGAAATTATTGGTACCTATTTCACCATTCCCATCAACACTGAAAGCAGCGTTTAAAGAAAAGTTTAGTTTTTTTCTACTTCAAACTATTTAATCAAGTGTTTCAAAAAAAAAAAAAACACTGGCGTGTGAATGACCATTGCCAATATAGGCCTAGGTATCATAACACCAAATCCATGTTATGTTAGTTTAATTCACTTCAGGTAGGATTTTTAATATTATGCTGATATAGTCTATTGTAGATAGGAACATGATTCTGATGACTATATCGTCAAGAACGTTAACCATTATAAAAATCAAAGAGATTAAATCATTGTTCTACATTTTCTTGTTTTTAAAGATATTTTCAGAAATGTCAACACAGTATGGATATTGTTTTTTAAATAAATATTAATGTACCCACCTCACTAAGAATACTTTTACCTGCCATCTGAATAGTTTTTGTGTTATTGTGTATGTTGAAATCGAACTCTATGACGCCATCGATCCCACTAATGTGTGTAATGGATGAAGCAGAAGGTATTAAAGAATCGATCGAAAATGTGCAATAAGACAAGAATAGAGCTTATTCAACAATCAAAACTCAAGCATTATTTGCATGTAAAATATATAATTAATTTTTTATGTGAAATACTGAAACAATCTTATTCACCAAATAAGTGTGATGACATACCTAGCTCATCTGGCTGGTTAATGGTCCTACAAATTTCATTTCATTTTTTTTTCATCCCACTGACCACCTATGAAAGGGGTATAAGGATTTGTCAATTATAATCTAAGTCGTCAATCTTTGCATTCTATAATGCAAAAAGAATCTTCACTGGAATAAGGACAAACCTGCAACAACTCCTCCCTCACCTTAATTCTGAACTTTTCACCTGTAAGAGCTTTTATGCGTGTTGGCAATGAATTATAAAGCCGAATTCCTGCACTCTTTACCCCCCTCTCATACATGCCAGTTCGATGAATGTCGTCTCTGAGGTTTTGTCTATATCTGGTATTGTATGAGTGGAACAACTCTCCTGTATTGAACCTATCTTTATTCCTATCAATAAAACAAAGAGCCTCTAAAATATATACACCTGGTAGTGGGAGAATCTTTAACTCTTTGAAATAATCTCTACAACTTGCTCTAATAGATTCACCCACCATCACTCTAACTGCCCACTTTTGAATCCTAAATATATGTATTGCATGAGTTGAATTGCCCCAAAATATAACACCGTATGAAAGAAGAGAATGGAACACAGCAAAATAAACACTTCTAAGCGTTCCTGCATCCAGCAATTTCTTCACGGTTCTAAGAACAAATACTGCTGAGTTTAGTTTGCTTTTTAGCTGGTCTAAATGAGGTCGCCAGGAGAGTTCAGAGTCCAGCACTACTCCAAGTACCTTTGCCTCGTTTGCTGAACCTATGTTTCCATCTCTCGTATCCAATACTGCTTCCCGAGCCGTCCTGAATGGAATCTGCATAGTCTTATTGTAATTTAGTACCAACATATTTGAGGCCAGCCATTCTTCTAGTTTCTGAAGAGCTCTTCTACTTTCAGATTCCATATATATCATGCTGACTGTTACTTTTCAATAAAATACTTAAATCATCAGCATATAAAACACAGTGTGCTGGCTCAAGGTGTGGTGGCAAGTCGTTAATATATAGAAGGAAAAGCAAAGGACCAAGGACTGATCCCTGAGGGACCCCACTCCTCGCCTGTAACCATTCCGACTGATACACGAAAGAGTGAGACTGTATTTCCACCCGCTGATGTCTCTCATCAAAGTATGATACGAACCACTTGAGAACCTTGCCTTCAAAACCATATAATTTCATCTTTTTCAATAAAATTTCAATGTTTACAAGATCGAAAGCTTTGGAAAGATCGGCAACCAGGCCAAATACCCTGGATCCTCCATCCACAGAATTCAGCACTTCATTTATAAAAGAAAAAAGCGCATCACCTGTAGAAGTGCCGGGCCTGAATCCAAACTGTTTAGGGGACAGCAGTTTTAACTTGTTCAAGTACTTTCTTAATCTGTGGAGCACTACGTATTCGAATATCTTTAGAAATACAGGTGGATTGGCAATCGGTCTGTGATTTTCAGGAAGCTTGTGGTTACCTTTCTTATAAATGGGGACTACCTTAGAATATTTCAACTTTAACGGTACACAACCGGCTTTCATTGATTCATTAAATATATAAGTCAGAGGTTCAATTATATGTTCGGCTGTTTGCTTTACTAGATAGTTTGAAATATTGTAGTGATCATAGGATTTTTTATTGATTTAATTATCTTTCTGAGTTCTGTTCTACTTATTGGATCAAATTCTTTCAAGTGGAAGATTGCACGGTAATCTATAAAGATTGAAGATTCGAAATGAAGTTTATAATTGGCGGTTAGTGTGTGCAGTGCATGTCATGGTTGGAAACCTTCTAAATAACTAAGGTATTTAACACCAGGTCTAGTGTTAATTCTTGAAAATCATAACGAAACAAGAGTAAATTCATGAATTTAAGTGAGTAAATCATTGTTTTATTTTTATTAGTTTTAGTATGAACATAAGCATCGTTGCATTTACTCGATATTAGGTAGGATATGTGGGTGCAATACAAATACGTAAAAGTTAGACATTTCAACTTTAAATATTATGAAAATATTAATAAATAGATCTTATCAGGAATAATAAAATTGAAATAGAATAATTTATTTTCATAGCCTGAAAAGTACATGAAAATAGCTAAGCCGTTGGGTTGGTCAAGCTGGTAGTCAATGATCTATAGGGACGTTCCGATACCGCCATTCTTTCGATACTTGGTATCGAAAGGAGGGTATCGATATTAGTGAAGTATCGAAAGAAAAGTATCGATACCACAAGTATCGAAAGAAAAGTATCGATACCGATACCTCAAGCATCGAGTGAGCATTAAGTATCGGAATTACCAACTAAAATACTTATCTACTAACTGCAATCTATCAAGTAAAATGACTCCAGCTTGATCAATAAGGGTATCAATACATTTCTTTCGATACTTTACTAATATCGATACCAAGTATCGAAAGAATGGTGGTATCGAAACTGGAACGTCCCTAAAGATGGGTAAATGACTCAAGCTCGGTCAATATTGGTTCAAAAATTATCAATTTGATTTCATATTGTAGGAATATTTGTTCAAGAATTATAAATGTGGTCTTAATAGTAGATCAAATTGATAATTTTTGAACCAATATTGACTGAGCTTGAGTCAGTTATGTACTGTTTGTTATTAGTGATGTCATAATGTCTGGTAACTGCTACACTGGGCAAATACGAAATATGTTTGGTATACTTAAGAAGCTATGATGTCACAAAACAACTAAACAGCATAAATTCAAAGCTAGGAAACTTTAACCTCACCAAAAAATTGCTCACAAATTAAAAGATTTCAAAACTCTTAACTTCAGGGACTTGAACTTCTCATTCTCAATGTTATTTCTAATTTCCAACAAAACAAAAACAAAACTAGAAATAGAAACTACTAGCATAGCGGTGTGGTGTCGGAAGCGGAGTAATTTGTGACTCACTTGTTCCTTGTAGCCTATAATTTTCACTTCATAACAACGATCATCCTTCAATACTTTTTTCTTATTGAATCAGTACTATAATTTTCATCTATATTAATCCTTATAATCTTTTAAAATTTATATACAAATTTATTTATGATTATGTCATTAATTGAAGTGAACTACTTTTTTACCCATTTCGCCATTCGATACCGTTTCGATACTCCAACTTGCGTATCGATACCAGTAAAGTATCGAATCATTCGATACCGATACCACCGGTATCGAAAGCAAAGTATCGATACCAGTAAGTATCGAAAGTATCGGAACGTCCCTAACCAAGATGGTTTGGAATGTGGTTGCTTGAAATCATTAAAATCATTTAATCATAAAAATAAAGAATTATTACTATGTAATTTTGTTAAAATATAAATTTATGTCGCCCAATAAGTTCAAGTTGAACACCATCACGAAAATTGGAATTGGATGGTATGTTACTTTCCCTTGAACTTTCATATTTCGCAGCTATTGATCATAACCTATTATTTTTTGTAACATGCTTTTTTGAAAAATATTTTTTCCAGTATAGATTTCTATTTGCTTTGAACTAATATTGTTCATTCATGCTTATTAAGGATTCTGTCTGTTCTTTTTATCTTATTCTCAGTTAATATTAAAATTTAGCTAAGGTTAAGTTTAGTCGGTTCTTTATTGTATCGTAGCTAAGCTTACATCCTTATTATGACTGAAACAAAACTTTTGGCGTAATTCTAAACCCAACATACCTGTCATTAAATTTTGGGTTGGGATCGATTTATTATGTTATTTTGATCACAAAATTGAACGGCTCTCACCATTGTTTTTAGTATAAACAAAGTTCAAAGTAGCACAATAATTCTGCATGCATTTAGCCTATACTGTGTCAGCCATTTTGTTTTAAACATTTGGTTGCATTTATCAATTTGGTCGGTACAGTATAATATCAATATAATTCTCATTCCAATGCCAATGTATCCATGTATCAATGCATCAGCTGAGAAGGCTTCAGTTCTGTCAAACTTAGTGCCAGTTGCACAACAACCTTGATTAATAACCTTAATTAATTTCACGAGAACCAATCAGAGAATCCGTCTTTTTAAAACGCCATCTCTGATTAGTAATACTTACTTACTTGTATACTTGTAGTGATCCCACTGAAAGCCTTTACATCCGTGGTCGTCATTTTAGTCTGTTCTATCTGATTGTCAGACGTCCTTCCAGAACTTTTTCATGGAATAATAATTCTTTCTAAGTAAATGGGTCTTCAAGGATCTCCTGAAGCTCACAGGATCTCTGTACCTCCGTATTTCCAAGGGAAGCTTGTTGTACACCCTGCTTGCCACGTTTGTAACACTAGACAAGGCTAGTGTTGTTCTTTGCCTGTATATATAGATATTGTCTCTCTGTCTTGTATTGTGATGATGAATGCTGGAGTTCCTTTCAAAATATTCTGGATATTTCAATATTGCAGTAGAGGCTGACTCCAATACAGAGCTTAATTTGTGCCGGAACGGCGTTCCGGTATCTCCCAGTGCGACCGGAACGTAACGTAGTTGCAGCTAAAAATATTAAAACTCGCGTCCACACGCATGTAAATATGACGCAATCATGGGAGGGGATACTCAGTTTTTTAAGGATCAACTGTGGGTTGCGTGAAGCCTTTCAAACATTGGGTTTTTTCATCTTTTAGGTCGTGTTTATACTTTACAGTTTGGCTATATGTCACAGTATGACTTCTGCGCATCCGCCTCCTGGGACCTTCTGAATGGCAAGATACAAACCTGAACGACACGTCAGGTCTTGGCTGGCAAGAGGATAGAGGACATTACTCTGCTCTCGACACAAATTCAAAAAGTCGAAGTGAGCAATCTTACAATGAAGACAGTATTGTGCTGTAGGGAATATTTTCTTAAAACTGTTACTTCCAAAAACAAACTAGGCCTACTTTTACTACTTCCATTTTCTGTCTTGAGTTTTGTCAACAACAAGTTTTGTAATAATATTGTAGACATAAATGAAAATATTACAGTTTATCTTTTAAGCTAGTTTTCATTCTCATTCTTCTCCCTTCTTAAGATTCTGGCAATTTAAAGTATTATTCTTCACAATTTAATTTGATCAAATCTGTATGTGTTTCACGTTCAACTTAATTGAAGATTAAAATAATTGAATACAGACTTGAAACTGGGTTTTAAGGCTAAATTTGGAGAATTTTTCGGGGGTTGTCCCCCGGACCCCCTTCCCCTGCGGGGTATTCCATACCCACCGGTAATCGGGCCAGCCAGAGTTCCGGCACCTCAAAATTTACAAATTAAGCTCTGCTCCAATATGTATACATCAGTTAATGTTAACACATGCAATCTCTTGAATATCGGTCTACAATGTTCGATGTAGTGTGCACCACTTATAATTCTTAATATCCTTTTTTGTATTAAGAAAACTATTACAATTTCCCCAGAATACGATACCATAATTTAATACATTATGGAAGCATCCATGATAGACTTTCAATAATACTTCTGCGACCACTATTTTCTGCAGGTGGCGAGCAAGGCTACACACTACATAGAGTCTCTTGACAACATTATTCATGTGCTCTTCCCATCGTAGGTTGTCAGCAATGTGTACTCCTAGATATTTGACATTTTTATTCAGTTGTTGGTGCTGATCACCAATTCGCAATAGTGAACTAAAGTCTCGTTTCGTAACATTATGGAACTGCAACACACATGTTTTCTTTTGGTTAAGTACGAGCTTATTTCCTGTGCACCATACACTCATCTCATTTAGACTTTTCTGCGTTTTTTAATTGCTTCAGAAGCATTCTTGTCTATTAAGAGGTGACACACATCATCTGCAGACATCCAAATCTCCCCCTCTTGCACAGAAGTGAAGAGATCGTTTACGAAAAGCATAAACAAGACTGGGCCCATATTGGAGCCTTGAAATACTCCTATGTTAACATCCTGTTGTACTTGTGATCTAATATGTCGAATAACATTATCATTCCCCATGTGACTTACATTGACCACTTGTTGACGGTTTTTCAAATCTGTCATTATCCAATACAAAGGTTTTCCTGTGATTCCGTATTTGATGAGGTTTAGCTTCAACATTCCGTGGTAAACACAATCAAATGCCTTAGTCATATCATAGAATATTGTGTATACCTCATCAGTACTATCTACTTTGTCATACACTGCAGTTAACAAGGCAAAAAATCTGGTGTGGCGCACTCAAACAACTTTCCTTGCCGTTATGAAAATTTTTCACCTGCCGCTAGTGTTCCCGCGCATATCAAGTCTACTTATAAACAAAGATCTGAGCCAGCTGGTAACAGGACAATAACGTTGGAGACATACGAGGTTCGCTATCTCTTCATAGTGAATCATTTAATAGAAACAACAGTGGCCAACAGTTTGCGATTGGATAATCACATTTTCTCGAATTTCATGCTTATTTTCAATTTTAGGTGAAAATGTTACTGAACATTAATTGTAGAGATTTTTGTGCTCATACTTTTCCATTCGAAATTTCTTGTTTAAATTGTATCTGAAGCCTGATAATTGGGAATCTAAAATCAAACTTTGCATAGATGGGGCGCAGCTCCTGAAATTTTTAGAGATATGAGACTTGTGGAAGTTGATAGAGCTTATCAATTAATAGTTTAGGTATAAATTTAATCAAAATCGTTGGAGCCGTTTTCGAGAAAAACGCGAAAAAACCTGTTTTTGACAACATTTTCTCCATTCTAGTCGCCATCTTGAATTGCATTTGATCAAAATTGTTCGTGTCGGATCCTTATATTGTAAGGACCTTAAGTTTCAAATTTCAAGTCATTACGTTAATTGGGAGATTAACACACACACACACAAACACACACACACATACATACATACAGACCAATACCCAAAAACTACTTTTTTGGACTCAGGGGACCTTGAAACGTATACAAATTTAGAAATTGGGGTACCTTAATTTTTTTTGGAAAGCAATACTTTCCTTACCTATGGTAATAGGGCAAGGAAAGTAAAATCGCATTTAAGCTGTGTTTTTTTCTTCCTGAAACCAAATTGTCTACAACTTATCAATCTGTGTTGCTCCAAATACGGAATCAATCTGTCCAGATAAGTAACTTCAAAAACTTTGGAATAGACCGATTGAACAGCTACTGGTCTATAGTTGCTTACTAGATCTTTTTCATTCTTTTTATATACAGTATTGGTATAAGCTTAGAAGTTTTGATAGCGTCTGGAAATTAACTCTCCTCAAATTAACTCATTAATTATATCAATGACAGTGGTTCAGCTATAATATGCGCTGAAATTTTAACTAGTCTACATGGAATATTGTCAACTCCAGCACTTGGTTTATTGCACACTCTATCAATTATTTCTATCACTTCATCAACACAAGTTGATCTTAAGTGAAAATAACAACCATCCCTTGTCTCACAATCATCCTCTATCATGTCATGATTGGGTAATCCATCACCAACAAGGCTCTTTACTTCCTCATAGAAATATTTATTAAACTCTTGTGCAATCTTAAAGGGATCACTAACGAGGGATCCTCTTCTATCTTTAACTTCATGTTATCATGGATGAAACTATTCTTTGTCAAGCTGTGAACAATTCTCCATGACTCCTCACTAACATTTCTTGCCTCTATTATTTTATTTCTATAAAATACCCTCCTGATACCAGAAATCAACTGCGTGCGAGTGCTGTCTCTTTGCATTTGCATACTCCAACTTTGCTCTCTCATCATTAAATTGCCTAGTCCTCCAGTATAAATGTTTCAATTTATCTCTTGGCAATATAATGTCATTCTCAATCCAATTCAATTCAGATTTGTTATTAATCTTATAGATCTTTTTTGGGAAACATATTTCAAAAAAGTATCTATAATTGTCATAAAATTCATTGAACAATTCGTCACAACACTTTTCCATGTCCATGTCCATCAATTTTATCATGTTAGTACAGCCGCTTTGTACATGTTATATGTTCTCACTTGTCAGTATGTAATCAATTTGAGTTCGGAGTTACATTTGGAGTGTTCAACTTTACAACATTCAACAATTTGTGTGATTCTAACACATCAAAAAAACATCTCCTGTATACGGAATCTATCTTGCCATCAATATTCATATCTCCACATATCAAAATAGGTACATCCAAAATTCCAATTTGATTCAATAATTGTTCCAAAATTTCAATAAAGTTGTAGAGATTTGTATCTTGTGGTGGACGGTATACGACTAAAAATACAAATCTATATTCATCACTTTTAAAAATACATGCACTAAGTTACCTTCAAACACCTCTTCAGTCATAAGATTATCATATTGCAATGGATATGATTTCATGCTCAAGCCCTGTCTCAAATATATAGCAACTCCTCCTCCATTTGAATTATTTCTATGAGTAACAGTGATTTTATCATATCCTGCTTTTTTAAAAACCTGATCCTTTTCTTGGTTTAACCAAGTCTCTGCAAACGCCAAAATATCCGGTCTCAATTCAATCAATTCCACCCCCAAATCCTCAACCTTATTAAAAATAGATCGAATATTTAAAAACATACATTTAACAAATTTCTATCGTGAGGCTCTCGTGAAATTAATCACGGTTAAAATTCAACCGGGCTTGTATCTATCAAATTAACCTCTTTATACGTTCTACGTTATAGGCTACACGTTTTCAGCATATTGCAATAATTCTAAAACAAAAACCCAACTTCCTAACCTACCCATTCATCTTTGAAACATAAATCAAACTTGACCCTAAACCCTTACAGGATATTGCAATCACAAAGCAAAAACAGAGAAATCTTCTATAATCTGCTAACTTATATTAATTCTGTGCAAAAACCTAACCTCTTAACCTACCCCTTTACCTTTTAAACATTTATCAACCTGATCCCTGACCTAACCTGGACAATACCCTCTTTCAGTTAAAATTCCAATTAATATTGCAATTCCAAAACAAAAAGATAACCCCCTAACCTACTCCTTCACTTTTGAAAAATTGATAATCATAACTTAACCCAAACCCTTACCTAATCTGGATCCTAATCCCTTCTAGCATATTATTGTCATTCTGAACAGTAGCCTATCGATACATTGTCATTGGAATAATATGTATTATAACGATATGTAGAGGATACTTTATCCTTTATTCCTTTTTCTTCATCAAATACCAGTAAACTGGATAGATGCCGTCATGTATTTTTAAGATGGCAGGTCAGACTATGTTGCCTTTGTATGCATCGAAGTATTCACTCATGGTGTAGAATGGGTTATTCTTCAGCCACGTCACTATTTTAATTTTGAAGTCACTTCCTTGCAGATTCCTCACATTGACAGGTAGGTCGTTGAACAAGCGAAGGGCAAAAATCGGGAAAGAGTCCTTCTTCTTACTTGTTCAGCAGCGTGGAATATCCATTGCAAGCCTCCTCCTTGTATTATATCCGTGCAGATCCGATCAAAGGACTTGACTGCTTTCGGTGTCCTTGACATGCAGCAAACTGAAGAGTATATACTGGTTGTAGATCGTGAGGATTCCCAGTTGCACAAAGATGGGTCGAAAATGTTCACGATACCCTGTGATCACTCGAAG
Source organism: Nilaparvata lugens (assembly GCF_014356525.2). NCBI lineage: Eukaryota > Metazoa > Arthropoda > Insecta > Hemiptera > Delphacidae > Nilaparvata > Nilaparvata lugens. The sequence goes on from NC_052506.1 coordinate 36,527,132, forward strand.
TGCCT